>NC_090848.1:7707500-7942500 GCF_024217435.2 Syngnathus scovelli
CCTTGTTGGTTACGATAGTGTAGTCAGTGGACATGAGATTTAAAAAAAAAAAAAAAATGGGGAAAAAAGAATACTGTAAAAAAAAAAAAAAATCTCATATGTCTTGGAGACTTTTAGGTGTGACAACTGCACCGATGAGCTGCTTGAGTGTGACTGCTTGGCTTAGCATCAGATGTTGGCCCAGTCAGGCTCCACTCAGATTGCACCAGATTAGGAAACGGGGCACTCTGAGAGCAACTATGATCCATATTAAAGCTGCATAAAATGAAAATTGCAAAGATTTAAAGGCAGATCATAGGCCGCAGAGAATTTAATCACAACCAGGCATTGCATGTGTGTGTGCGTGTGCACGCAGAGCACAGTGACATGAGGATTATGGATGTAGGCTGTATTTACTTATCAAGCACTGTTCCGAGATGTATCACAAATGTTTTATCGCTGCTGGAGTCCAACCCCAGTCAACTATTTTTTCAAGAATGTTTTAAATTTGAAGAAAAAAAAATCCCTCAAAACTCAGACATGCATTTTTTCTGTGTTGTGTGAGTAGGCAAGAGTGTGTGTTCATGTGTGAGCATAGCCGGTGTCCTCAGCACTTGTAATCCCCCAAAAGCTTTAAATACTACTACTGTGCATTCAGTAATACACTGTAGAACTGTGGTAGCATGCTCTTTATTTTGAACACCCAAATTTGGTTATATTGTATATGTATTAAGACTGTATGGTCTGTTGAATTAAAATCAGTTTTGATTTGGCCAGTCAAAGACCTTCCACTTTTCCCTTTGGATGAAGTCCTGAAGTCCTTCCAGTGTGTTTCGGGTCATTGTCTTGTTGCATGATGAAGCCTCTGCCGATTAATGCATTTTTCTGTAAATGATGAAATAGTTTTGTAGACTTCACAATCTATTATTCCTTGTCCCTATCCCCATGGATAGCAGGGACTACTGTACTGATTTTTTTTATTTATCTGTTAATTATTCCAATTAAACACGGGTGCCTGCAGGGTGTCAAAGTTGTTTGTTATTTTTTTCAATTTGATTACTAAGTAAAAGAACATACAGAAAGTAAGGAAAATAGAGTTCCCCACCCCCTACTATAATATGAAAAGGCATAAAAATCAAGTAAAGTAAAATAAAATACATTTGAAGGTAAAATAGCAAAAGTGAGCATCACTTTTCATGTGTTCTCTCATGACTTCAAATTGGCGATAAAAAGGAGAGCACAGCCCCATATGGAGTAAAATTATTTTCATACTATATTTGACGCCTGCAAATCTTAAAATAACATAACGTTTTCCCTTTACTGGGACTTTCACATTTTTCATTGATCACGCCCGCTCTCAAAAACACTCACAATCATACAGGTGAGACGTTGTATTGTAACTCGGATTCACGTATGTTTTAATTTTAATTATTGTTGGGGGTTTTTCTTTCCTTGCCAAGTGAAATTTGAGCAAATGGTTTATCACAAGAAAAAAAATTAACCAAAATTCATAACAGAATTTTGTGTGTGTATGTTTTGTTGATCAAGTTTGCTATTAAAGCGCCCCATTAAAGGCATGCATCATTGTCCTGTTAAATGATTGTAACTTTTGCTCAATTACTATTGGCAACTAATGAAATAAAAATTGCGCCTTGATGTGGTTGTTGGTGTTGTCTGATCAACGTGACCTGACAGCATTTACCACTCGTGCCCTATTTGTGCTCACCTGCATTTACATCTCCTCTGCAGCTATCTCTTTTTTTCCCTATTTGCGTGGCTTGATCTTCTTTTTTTAATTAAGTTGACATTGTCTATTTTCTCTGTTTGGTGCGGGTCTTTGTTTCTTATCCTTCTTCTGTTGCTCCTCTTTTCTCCTCCCTCCCCTTTCCTTCCATTCCATATTTCCAAATCCTCCTTTAAGAGCGCCTTGTGCCTGTGTGTGCTGGCATGCACGCGTGTGAGCGTGTGTATGATTGCGGACACACTCACACATGCACAGAACACAGACTTAGATGGAGCAGATGGTGACCGTATTCATTTTTTCCCCGACTAACATTAACCATTCATTATAGACAGCAGACTAAGCCAATCCCACATCCGCCCCCGTGCAACATTTATACACACAGACACCGACACACACACACACACACACACACACGGTGTCCCATCACTTTGTCAGTGTCCCAAATTGCAGCATGAGCCTGTTGTTTGATACTTTCTCCCATCTCTGCTCTGACTCAATCTGTTGACATTTCTCATTCACTCCCCATGACTCAAATTTCTCCTCCTTCACTTAAGCAGCCCACAACAAGATGAGGGAACATCTGATGGCTCCCTCTGCCTCCGTTTCCACTCTGTCCAAGATGTCTTTCCTTTGTTCCATTCCACACACACTACTATTTGTGTCCTACCGGAAACTTGATGTGCACGCTCGGGTCTCTATGTGCCTCCTTTGCCTCCTCCGTCCGCTTCCGTCACTCTGAGATCAACAAGTGGAAATGAACAATGATGGCGATGATGCTGCTGCTGATGATAAGTAGTATTAGTGCCGTACTGACAAATGAAGAAGAAATAAGACGTTTCAGTGAATAGTATATTCGTCTGTCTGTTTTATACTGGCCTCAAGTGGCCAAGGAGTTTACACCAAAATGAGAAGCACAATGGCCATGCAATTGAAGCAGTGTGGAAAAAGGTTGAATTGTTTATAATTCTATTTTATTATGCCATTGTTGTATGTTTTTATAAAATACAATGAATTCATGATCATTAAAATACAATCTACAATTTTTTTTGGGGGGGGGCAGGAACGTCTTAATGGCATTTACATTCAATGGGGAAAGATGATTTGTGATTTGAGAGTTTTGATTTTCGGAACAGCCTATTGTTTATTGTTGAAGAACAGTTGTAAGAGATTTTTCAATAGTTGCCATAGTGTGTTCAAATCGGCTTTGTATGTTTGCCGGCAGAAGTCTGCAGTTTTCTCATACAGTAGTACGTTGTGTCCTATTAATGAAAATATATTGCATCAAGTCGGATTTCTTAGCTGACATGCACAAAGGTTTCACAAATCAAAACCGATATCCGAAAATTTAAATACTGTTGGCCACTTTTTTGTCATCCCTGTCCAAAATGACTTCATCTACAAGGCCGTAGTCGGCCAAAGAGACTCGTGAAGCGGGGCGGTGTCTGTGTGTGTGCTGTAAGGGGATTGCAGTAATTACTGGGATCTGTGCACCGTATTTATCTTTTCAAGGGCTCGGTGATCCTGCCATAAAAAGCCCAGCATTTGGCAGTTAACTAATGCGAGCCATTAAATTGATTGTGCTGGATTTGTGTTTGTACTTTGTGTCCATTCATGTAAGCATGTGTGTGCGTCTAAAATTTGCAGACTGGTGTTGGTGTGCTATGTGATGTCTGTTAAATAATGCCTGCTTGTTCTCTGTAATCCTGATTAAATATGGGGTAATGTGCATCTGTTTCCAGTGGACAAGTGGTTGGTCTCAGCAAAAAAAAAAAAAAAGAAATGAAAAAAAAAACTGTCTGATTTTTTTTGTCCTCTCAGGTTATGCAGGGTGGCATTTGCACATACGTCTTCTTCCTTCTACAATCCAAATATGTGTGGCTCAGTAAAGATTCTCCCCCATGTGTAGATTAGGATCAACATATGAATTTACACAAATAAAATTGTACTCACACACTTGCATACATATGACAAGGGACTGGTTGGGCCCACGGGGGTCAGAGTCGTAAGGACGGAGGACGACGCCCACCCAATAAGCATGTTCTGTAAAATCCAAACACAAATGAATATATAAAATGCTCGGGAACTCAAGTGGAACAGTCACTCGGTCAAACACAGATGTAAGATGACGTCTCATACATTTGTAGTTGAGCAAGACGTGTTGTCAGTGCAACCAGCAGACACAGCATTTGAGAGCAGTGAGAAAGGCTTGATTTTTCACCACTTTGAAACTTCAGCTGAATGGGCATAAAGACTAGTCGGGGTAATTTAATTTAGGAAGGCTATTTGACAAGCATTGGGATAAAAGAGTGAAAATAACGAACGCAAATGATATTATCACTCCTCTTGGATGTGGCAGTGAAATAAACAGATTGACCACATTCTTCTTTCCAAAATCCTCCCCCGTGCAGGCAACATGTTCCTCACGTCCATCTTGGCTGTTTTTTCAGATATTTGGTGTCAGTGTGTGTGTGCGTGTGTGTGTGTGTGCGTGTGTGTGCGCACGCGAGAACGGAGGCTGCACCAGCCTGTCCAGCCTACACACAAACCGTCCCGTCGTTAAATCACCTTATCCACCATCAGCTGCCCTGAGCATGTTTTTCATTTCATGTCTGTTTTGCTGGCTTTGAAAGACACACAGGGAAAAGGAGCTGTCGGACAAAAGAAATACAAATGCACATCTACATATGAGAGGTGATGTGCAAAGACAGACTTTTTTTTTCTACACATAACCAGAACTTTGGCACTCTGTCCATACTTTACTTTCGTCTCTCTTTCCTCTCTGCAACGTCTTCACTTTTATATTTCTGACCTCCCAGGCGGACATGAGTACACAGATATATTACTCTAATGATCTAATTTTACAGTGCAATTAAATGTCCCAGTATTCCAGAATTATGGCGTTAATATAATAAAGAGGGTTCAGGCCACAAAGGTGATATGTTAACACTGAAGCAGTTCTCCGCATGTCTCCGTTCACACAGCATGCAAGGTAGAATAAATCTACACAGCTTTCATCTCCATTGCTCTTTGAAGAACTACATCTTCCGAAATAATTTCCTACTTATAATATTTATATTCTCATCATATTCCAGAATTCCATCCAGAAGCGGTGTTATTTATTTGAGGCTCTAACTGAGGCACGTTTGGGAGCGGTTCAAACTTGAAAGCTGTGCCAATCTCTCTCTTTTCGATCTGTTTCACCCACAATCACGGCACATTTTGATGTAGCACCCTCCCAATGGATGGCCATGTGAAATATTAAAACACACTTTGTTGTTTGGGGGACAGTGTACCTCAGCAGATGGGCCATCACTGCACAGACTCCAATGTATGCAAATCTCCATACAAAGCAGCCCAGGATGTTTTCAATATAACACAAGTGCCTCAGGCCCTGTTTTAATCCCTCTTTACCCGCAGCCAATGCACTGTTTCATCCAGTCAAACGCCTTAAGCGTTGTGTCAACTTGGACATCTGGCCACATGACTGAACCCCGAAAAGTGCGCATGTGTGTGTTTGGGAGGGAACAGGTTGACGAGAAAGCCAGGATGGAGGTGATTGAGTGCATGTTGTTGTTCTGGGATGAGTCCATGAAAGAGAGTTCACCATCCACGCCGTTTGGGGGAACAGAGAGGTGCCATTGCTGCTTTCTTCATTTGCTCACAACTTGCTTTGTTGTTTTCACACTTGGTTTTCTTTCAACCCTCCCCCCCAACCTCTAGGAATAACACACACATTCGGACATGCACAGATGTACTAACACTCACATTCATTTGCACAAATGTGGTGCCTGCGCACCTTCTGGTCAGAACACTGATTTCCGTCGTTGTGACAGGTGAAGGCCGCCACAGCGCCGCCAGACACCTGGATACTCATGGCAGCCTTCACCACTGTGTGTCAAAGTCCGTGTGTGTGTAAGTGTGTGTGAAAGGTGTGTTAGGTGGGGAGGGGGGGTCATCAAATCCAGCAGCTCCTCAGGGCTGCTTTTCCTGGATGGGACACAAGTTCAAACGCTCTTGGCAATGCTGCTTCTCATCTCTGACCTACATGATAGAAAAACAAATCACAGATAATCATTGAGAGTATACGCACAACACACTTTTACACACACAGCGTGAATCACTTTGGATTAATTTGACAATAAAACACAAATAAATTGGACTAAATCAGTCATGCTCCTAACTACAAAAAGCGTTTTTGCTCAATTATTTGGTTGTATAGCTATGGCAAACAATAGTTTCAAAGCAACTGTCAGTGTCTGTGTGCTCGCCCCTCCCTTCCTGTGTCTACTCTCAATCTATATACTAATCACAGTCACCTTGCTCTCGTTACCTGTTGCGTATATAAGTCCTGTCTGCGTGTCACAGCCTTTCCGGATTGTTGTCGGTTTGTTCTCGTCGTAGCTGTCGTCGTCGTCGTCCTTGTCTTCATCTTGTCTTTATCTTGTCTTTTTGTTCAGTTAGTCTTGTCCCTAGTCGAGCTTCTTATGGTCTGTCTTTGAGTTCTCCAATAAACCCTGGTCCAAGCTGCATTTGGTCGCCCTGCTCCATTCCTTCCATGACAGCAACAGCTCTTTGTAAGTTTTGTAATGTTATTTTGTTGCAAGAATTTATGTTCGTAATCTCTGATTTTGATTCGTATGTGTATTGTATTGCACGATTGCCCTAATGATTGTTCAGTATCTTCAGTTGTTGCAACTAAATTATTAGCACATTCAATTTAAATGCTTCACACTTCAATATTTAAACATTTCAAGGCATTGTTTATTTTTATGAAGCACTTATTCAAGTTTACAGTGTAAAATAGCATTTAGAAAAGAACAGATGTATCAAATGTGACATAATGAATGCAATTATGTTTTAATAATCAATTGCATAAAAACATCTATGAGTGGCCACTATCAGAAGTCTGTGAGCAGATTCCTTTTGCACTATGTGTTTGTAGCTGGCATGAGAGGGACTGCCTGGAGGTTTTGCACTGGTCTGTGGATATGTGAGTGTTTCTCTTTTTTTGGGGGGGGTGGGGGGGGCTATGCATGTGTGCTTAAACCTCAGGCCACAATAGAGTCGAGAATGTGTGTGTGCACGTGCGGGGGAAGAAAGCGTGTAGGTGAGTGCAGGAGACAAAGCTGTCAGTTTCCCAGCTGGTTACCCTGGCTGCAGGGCTCAGGCTGGAGAATGGTGACACTCGGCATCACAGCACCACTACACGAGGCCTGAGGTTAACCCATCATCATATATACACATATACATACACACAGACACACACCTTGGCTGGCCGTTCTCGCTCATACGACCAAGAGAACAGCGAAACCGCTTGGGCGAGTCGTCATATCTTTTCAAAGATTTTTTTTTCTTTGGCTCGCTAAGGTGTGAACAACATCGCAGACCAGATTGCCTGGCAATGGACTGACCATCATGTTGTAAGGAAGCAAGTATGGTGGGGGGGAGGTGGTAGAACACAGACACAGAATGAGGGAAAAAAGAAAAACACCAGTAATGATGTAAGCTTTTCTTTCCGGATAAACTTTAGCGAAGGAGGAGATTGCGAGGCAACTTGTCTCCCCGCATCACGGCGAGAGACTCGCACTCTCGACGGCGAGACTGCGATGGAGGTTGACGGGGACTATTAGCTGCGTGGCCCCTTCTCGCATGTATGAAGAGACGCCATCCCCATGCTTTGCTCTCATTTCACCACTCTCTTCATGGCGAGTCCCTCAGCGGCGTGGAGTCTCCGAGGAGAGAAGCGCCTGAGGCAAGCCAGCCTTCCAAACCCCCCCCATCGCACCCATCACTCCCCTGCCTCACCAAGAGCACACATTTCCATCTCCGCTACAGTAGAAGTGATGGAGAGTTCTTCAGGCTATGCAGACGAAGATGGCCTTTTTGGGGAGGGGTATTATTTAATAATCCGCATGCAAACAAGAGTTGGCAAACTGGAGAAATGATTTACTTCTCTGCGGAGAATACCAGACATTTATTGTCCAATAAAACTGTTTAACTGGAGATTTGTGGAATCCTTCCTTCACCAGTCAAGTTGTAGTTTTTCAGTTAAATCTTCCAATAGATTCATGTAGAGTATTCAGTTTACTTTGTTGTGGACCCATTTTGACATTAAGCCGACTGACCACATTGACTTAATTATAAGTTGACATCACAATGTTTCGTAGAGAACCATGTGACTGAGAATCTACACTCACTTTAAATCAACCACTATTCACTTGAGAATTAGACATATTGTAAGATACTGTAACAAGGTTACTGTTGATCATTACGATTTCGATTGCACGCCACGATTACAAAATTGGCGTAAATGTAAAAAAAGATTACCATGTTTGCTTATACAAGGAAATCCTAATTTAATTTATACATTTGCATCTTTTTTATACATTTTAAAATAACACATTTTATAAATTGTTTGGTCCAACAGGAACGTGCATAATCATAGTGTTTTAATGTTTTTTTACATTTGAACATAATTGTAATTTCAATTCTTACCAAAATAAGTGATTAATATTTTTCCCATATTCAAGCAACCTTACAAGTAACTAATTTTCACTTTTTTTCTTGTTAGGAATTCTTGAGGCCAGAAAGTTGCCATTTAAAATGTATAATTTTCTCTTATGTCTGTGATCTGCAGTTAATTTTTTTCTACAAAATTAAACAATTGAATGAACATCCTCTGAAACCGATGATTCCATTCTATAATATTTGCTACGGGTTGTGATTGAGGCACTTTGTCAGTTAAAGGGGAGACTTTTACTTGTTCAATGGACTATTGGTTAGCATATCTGCCTCACACAATTCTGATGTTTTGAGCTTGCATCTCACCTCAAGCCTTCCTGTGTGTTTTCTCGTCTCCCAGTGCTTGAGTGTTTTTTCTGCGTTCTGCATAATTCGCCGTCCGTATCATAAGTGAAACTGAGAATGACTGTCTCTATGTTCCTTCCGCTTTTCTGACGACTTGTCCACGGTGCCCACCTCTCCACCCAGATCTCCAGCTAAACAGAAAATGGATGGGGAAAAACCTCAAACTGCAAATGTAAATATTTAGTTGCTGCAGAAACAAACATGTTGACAGGTAAAATGAGCCTGTGTTCTGCCTGCTGCTGTCAAGGGGTTGCCTTGTCCGCGTGCGTGTGCTCTGCAATCAACTTCTGCTAAATACTAATTACTGACTACTTAGTGTGAATGCCCTTTCTATTGGGTCCCTTTAGTATAAACATTAATTATAGGTCTTTTTGCATGGCCGTCATCATTATTCCACCAAAGGCCCCCGAGGAGTGAGCCGAGGCCAGGCGCTGGGGCCGGACCAGGCCGAGGGGAGCGCGGGGATTGTGTGAAACTGCGTCGAACTAGAGCGCCAGGACCCGGTAATGCACACAAGTGATATTTGTGTGCCGAGATCAAAAAGCATTTACCTTTAGATGTTTCCTGCTATGAATATTCAACATCCTTATTGAAATCTAATTTGGGTCTCCTTGTCTCAGGGGTCTTTTCATCAGTGCCTGTTGCCTGAGGCCACCGCTGATTGACAGCCAAACTTTTGTAAAGAGCACGCAGGAAAAATAAAGTGGGGGAGGTGGGGGGCGCGATCTGGTGGCGTGAGCGATGTGAAGCTGGAACAGACGAGCGGGGTGGGTGCGGGGAACGGCCAGCAGGGCTTGGGAGCCATTTAACCTCGCTTACAATCACAATCAGAATGCTGCGCTTCTGGTTGTTTGCTAACAGAACAAATATTTTTGAAAGGTTTCATCAACTTCATTTTATGAATACATGTATTTGTCATTTTCATCTATGCTGTTTTGTGTCATTGATGTAAAGTGGGGACAAACCTGCACACTAGCAAGCAAAATCCTTTTAATTAATTTATTTTTTCAACTTGACAGACATAATGTCTGTTTGCATCTATATTTAAGCTAATCTACCAGGATAAGGAATGTGTGATCAGCATCTTTGCAGAGATCAAACGCAATTAATTTGTTGTGTTGAGTAAAGAAAAGATTTGTCCATATTTACACAGTTGTGACACTTCCATCTGACGTGTCCTAAAAAACCAAAGCGCTTTTCTTTTTTTAATTTCTTTTTTTATTGTTTAACTGTTATTCCTTAACCTTACATGTCTCAACAGAAGACTTGCAAAGTCGTCAAAAAATATCCTTCTATTCATCTAATATAGTGCTCTCCATAATTATTGGCACCTATAGTAACGTGTTAAAAAATTTTGTCCTGTACTATTTAATGAAGAAGGACTTTAAAAACCTGAGTACTGCCAATATTCAGGTTTCAAAATGGTAATTGACTGCACGTAAACATAGTCAATGAATGAGGTTGACGATGGCTTGCTGTTCCTTGCTAAATTTAATATGAAAAGGAATTTTGAGAAAAGGTGGAGGGAAGTTTGAACAGTCTAAACAATTGAATGTTAATACAAAATTTTGGAAATGAATTATCCATCCATCCATCCATTTTCTGAACCGCTTAGTCCCCACGGGGGTCGCGGGCGTGCTGGAGCCTATCCCAGCCGTCATCGGGCAGTAGGCGGGGGACACCCTGAACTGGTTGCCAGCCAATCGCAGGGCACACAGAGACAGACAACCAATCGCACTCACACTCACACCTAGGGACAATTTGGAGTCTTCAATCGGCCTACCAAGCATGTTTTTGGAATGTGGGAGGAAACCGGAGTGCCCGGAGAAAACCCACGCGGGCCCGGGGAGAACATGCAAACTCCACACAGGGAGGGCCGGAGGTGGAATCGAACCCGCACCCTCCTAACTGTGAGGCGGACGTGCTACCCAGTGCGCCACCGAGCCGCCCGGAAATGAATTATCTTGGTCTTAATTTATTATATCACAAAAACTGTCATTGTTTAACATATTTTTGGGAATGTGAATGGAAAAAAACAGAGCAAGCACATGTAACATGAAAACTCTACAAAGGAAGGTCAAGATTCAAACTCCGAACGTCAGAACTGTGAGGCAAACCCACTGCATTGTCTCTCGGGTAATGTAATGTGATTCTTTTTTAAAGGAAAGTGGGTCCTTCAACTCCACTGGTGCATAATACTGAAATATCAAGTAAAATATGACAATACGACAATCATAACAGGCAGAAAGGGATCAACACACACACACACACATACCCACACACGTGCATCCACACACAATTCAATGTGGTTCTCATCTGGCCAGTGGGTTATTATCGCGCAGGTGTAGACCCGGTCCCTAAGGGTTCTATTAAAACGATGCCCCTCTCAAGGCCAACTCGGCTTTCTCTGTAGATTTAACGTTGGCCATATGTGTGGCAGGAGGCAAACAGCTGATGGGGTTTAATTGACCGAAATCAACATATTTAGTTGTGCGATTGTGTGCGCCAACCAGCGGGAAAATCGTCAGTGGGTTTGAGCGTCAGGATTGTTTGAACGGGTCTGATATGGATCAGACCCCAGGTGGTGAAGAAATAGGAGCAAATCAAAACACAGTAACGTGCCCGCTATATAATTATCTTGTATTTTTCTCCTTTTATAATGTCATTTTCAAGTGCAATATTAAAGCATTTGTAGCATCTAACAGCTGGACTGCATTATACATTTCTTGTAGAACTATTGAAATGATATATCTACTTGAACAATTGAAAACAATTTAACAGCTATTAACAGATTTCTGTTTTAAAAATGGCAATCGTCTAAATTCACAGGGTATATTTAGCTTTCTTTTAATTCTGTGAAATTGCATTTTTTTTAAACAAATCAAACTAGTATAATACTGTTCTATAAACACAAAGAAGTGTCACCAATGAAGTGCAACAATTTTGTTTAATTTGTTTAATAGGATAATATATACCATTATAAATGCTGGGTTAAAAATTGGACCAACCCGGGAAGTTGGGTCAATTTGACCTAACTTTGAGTTCTGTTGCAAAAAACAACAACAAATTGTTGGCTTGTTTTGTACAAAAAGAGTGGTTATGTGCAAAATCGAGTCAGTCCAAATTTTAACCCAAAATTGGGTTATTTTTAACCCAGTATTTCAAAGGGTGTATGCCTATGATTATTGTTATAACATATAAATGTTGCGCCACCATTTGTGTTCATATTGCCATTGCTTATAAACCAAATCGATGCATATTGCTTGTTTATAGTGTTTTCCATTGTGAGTAGGGGTGGACGAGTAACGATACCAGGTCTTGGTATCTCAGCCTTGTTTCAAGGAGGTATTGATACTATTGTTTGCCCTCTGTTTTCTCCAGGCACTCCGGTTTCCTCCCACATCCCAAAAATATGCATGGTAGGCTGATTGAGCACTCCAAACTGCCCCAAGGTGTGAGTGCGGTTAGTTGTTCGTTTCTGTGTACCCTGCATTTGGCTGGTATCTGGTTTAGGGTGTCCTCCGCCTACTGCCCCATGATTGCTGGGATATGCTCCAGCATGCCCGCGACCCCTGTGGGGACAAGCAGTATAGAAAATGGATAGATGGATGTTTGCCCTCTTGTGGACATTTTACAATCAGGAATTTGAAATTAGAACCATAGAAATTTGCTTTTAATCTCATGCAATTTCAAGGACAAACACTATGCTGAATATATATATTGATCTATTTAAAATGATCTGTCATTGTTTTTTGTTGGACATTTTAAGTCTAAAAATACTAGCATTATTGACACTTGGTATTGGTGACTACTCCAGATCTGAGTGCTTGTACTCTCTGAATAAAAGTAGTATTGAACATTTCTGATTATGAGTTAGCATTAAGATAGTATGGCAAAGCTATTTGGTTGTTTTAAATACACAAAGTATAACTATTTGATGTTTGGTTTGACAGTAACCTTAAACTGAGTGGCATTAAACATGTCTTGCTGCTCGATGCCCTGCTGCATGTGAATTGAGCTCAAGGACACCATACAATGCTATAAGCTCAAGTTTGCACACACCAGCAAAAATTAAAACAGCCAATGAAAACTTCTAAGTCGGGTGACTCCAATCTCAAGGCACCATTAAGAATCATTTCTATGAATTAAGTCACAATTTAAGCCTTTGAAACCCTTACATAAAGGAATAGTTTGATGACGCTGGTGTGGAAGAAATTGAGATCGGTGACCCAGCAGGCGCTCTCCTCAGGCCAAAATCTTGTCAAAAGAGTGGAATCCGAAACGGCTGCAAAAGAAGTTGATAGACGCCATACTATTTGTGTAATGAGGGGTCAAAATACTTCATTCACAGTCTGGATACGGCACACATCACTTTAAGATTTTAGTGGCTTTACAAAACAAAGACGGATTATAAAGTAGTGAATTTCAGTCTTGTTGGAATGGATAAAAGTAGTAGTAAGTCACAAGGGATATTCCACCAGTGACCTAAAAGGCGCAATGCAATTAGCACACAAAGCCCATCAACGGCCCCCAATATCACAGTCCTCTAAGGAACGGCAGACTTATAATGCCTCCTGATCTATTACCACAAAGTGATTAATCCTCCCTACACAATGACCACTCTTCAACTGGGCCTCTATATTATGAGGTGGCCCTTTACGGCGGTTGAGTTTTGTACTAATTAGCATTCAACTCAGGAAGCAAAGACAACCCCTCCACCAGGAGAAAGGACAGGAGACGGCGACACAGTGAAATGTCATTAACTTGATGTTAATTACTAATTAATAGGGCTATTTCATTTACATGTATCTCTGATGGAGTCTGCCTTTAGTGGGTTACTCTGAATGGCCGACAAGTTTGGGGAGGGGGGGCGGTATCATGTCTTTCTGCTACACTCTGCTTCTTTTCTGTTAATTAAATAGTGGGTCGCTCATCACTGTTATGTCTGCTTTTACAGCACCATTTTCTGTCAGGGAGGACGCACAAAATAAGTGACCGCGCCAGCTCATTATGGATGAGGCTGTTGATCATCGAGCCCACCAACTTGGAACTTACTTTTGGTGAGCCCCCCTCCCTTCCTTCTCCCACCTGTTTCTATGGCAACCTAGCTGTTGGGTCCCATGAGAAGGAGTGGGCTGGTTTGACAAGTGTCTGGCCATTCACGCATGGACAGTGCCAGCGAGCCAGCATGGCACACAGTGTAGTGCCATATGGTGCCACTGCATACAGTACGTTTTGTTGGCCAGGACTTGAGATTTTGGCCTGGGGTAGTCCACGAGTGGTACCAGGACTTACTGTTCTAAAGATGATGCAGTGATTGACTGTGAGGTCAGGTCAAATCAGTTGTGTTCCGCTGCAGAAAAAAAAAAAAAAAAAAGCCTTGAGCCTTGCACTCTCCTGATAAGTGACACTTTACTGCCTCCCAGTGGCATTGCACATCAACCACATAAAGATGCCTCAAATATTGCAGCTAATTACAGTGTTGAGAAAATACGTTGTTTTTTTATTCAAAGTTAAGACATGCTTTTAAATAACAGCATAAGTTGAATTTTACAATACTGCATTTTTGCAGTAATACTGTTATTTTCTTAAAGGCAAAATCCGGGAGAGCTGTCAGGAACCACACTGAGCAATTAGTAATGTTACAGTTTGGGGGTTGAGTGACAGAGAGCAGGTAACAAAAAATATAACCAATACAGTAAAAGTGAAAAATATGAAGCATCAGAGGATTAACATATTTGTTGAACAGATAATGGAACAAATGTGTTCAAGGCATTCACATTGAGGAACGTTAACAAGGTACAGCAAATGTGCACGTTCAAGAGTGTGGCGATTCATGATCAATTATGTAAAAGTCTATGACCTAACTAGCCTTATCCCGTTTTCTATTGCTGACCCTATACACAGGCAGCATGTGCTTAAAAAGACTAAAGACATTTACACTGTGACACAAAACAATCTAACCATATTTGAGATGACAATAAATTTGATGTGTGACTACAAAAAACACCCATTATAAGATGCATACAAAGCTGTGCCTTTGTATGTGAAGGTCAAGCCGATACACAGTAACAGTTGTGACATGATGATCAGATCACTGTGAGTACCAAGCAGGCACAAAAACAGATATGCATAGATTAGCAAAGTCAAGTAAGCACCTGAACTAGATATTAAAACTTCCAAGCGTAAATGCTACAAGCAATAATTTACCATTTCTAGATGTGCAATACAAAAAGGTCTTCGCTGTTCTACAAACTGAAGATCTCTCATTGTCTTGCAGCACGTGCAACATTCATCATGTCAGTGTGCAACAAGCTCACAGTTAAGCAAAGAAGGAGGAGGAGACATCTCCCAAATAAGTCAAATATGGATGACGACAATAAGTGCTTTCACAAAAGCGAGGTTCAAATAAAAACTAGTCAGGTCTATCAGGCTTCTTATACCGTACCATCGCAACTTAATATATTCATTCAGTTTGAAAATATAAACCAAATATATCTTAAGCCATAAAAATATAGAAGTATTTTATTCAAAATAATTAAAGAAGGTATTTCTACATCATGAAACTACAAAAAAAATTTACATTTTCAGTAACTTTGGTCTTTCTGCTTTTGAACATTTGTTGCAACAGCAGCAACAGGTAGGACTCACTCGTTAGCTCAAAGCCTTTTCACCTCAATGGAACAAAACATGTAACCATGTTGATGGGGAACAAACAAGTTAGAGGACAAAAGAGCGCTGCCAACAACTCGCACGAAAACAAAAGAGGCAGAACAACCAAACGCTTGAAGCATTGTGTAACTAGACAATGAGGTGGCATTTCAAAAGCATTTTTTTTTTTTTTTTTAAACGAGGAGCATTCAAAGTGCAGAACTCCACCAAGGCTAAAATTAAAATCTGAATCAACAGTCAGGATAAAATTTTGATCAGAGGTGGGCATTTCCAGGGACGGTTGTGGAAAGAGGGCAAAGGGCGAGAAAGTTAAAAAAAAAAAAAAGAAAAAAAAAAGGACGGAATGAGGATGGATTGTAGTGGGTTTACGGCTGTTCCGGTAATTGTTCAAGTGTTAACCGAATACACTTCGGCACACTGCCAAAGATAAGGGTTTCCATTTTCGCTTTGTGTAATCTCTATATTCAGACTAATTGTGAATGTTAAAAAGAAGGGGGAAAAAAAGTTTCTTTAAACAGGATCTGGCAAAAGCGAAGAAAGTGATTTTTCTAAAATCCTGCCCTGACAACCAAATCTTGTAATATATTATCTGGTGGTCTTTTTGTGTCACTGTCTTATTACGTCATCATCAAATTGTTTTCACTACGCAAAATTTGGTACCCATCGTATAGTGTAGCTGCTCTGATGTAAGGACTCCACATTTTTAATCAAATTCAGTTCCTCATTTGTTGGACTGTGACTAATTATTATTAGTATTATTAAAGTCGCTCAATAATAAAGGCAAAAATCAAGTATAATAAGATAATAGGAACTGGCTGGCCCCTGCCTATGACTCAAGGTAATGTGTATTACTACCATTATTAGTTAGAATGTACAATTGAAGAAATTATTGATAGGATTGATTCTACAATGATCTATTGAAGGGGTTAAGTTTGTTTTTGCAGGCCCAAAAATTCACCAGTAAGGGAGTAGGAGTATGTTAGGGTGTAAATACGAGGTACAAAATGGGGCCGGACAGTTCCACTGATCATATTTATCGGGCACTGCTGCCAAGTCATAATGACTGTTCTGACAAACATTTTTGAAAATGGCAAACTCCTCTTCCTAACTAAAAATGAAGCTACTTTAAGTAACATTTAACCATGATGTGCTTTTTGTTCATCCTGAAAACCTTGACAAATCAACAGCCTCTCTGAACAGTACCCTGACATCACGCTGGTGTTTTTATGATTCGAGGTTGTGTATCTATATGAGCAACAAAAGGACGGTGCAGACTGTGTGCCTGGAAGACAGCTAGAGAGCAAACGAGCTAGAAAGCGCGAGAGCGTGTGAGAGAGGGATGGCCAGACAGACAGACCTGTGCAGACAATGCAGGTCTTCCATGGGATAATGAAGTCCAGTCTTGGACAAAGTGTTCAAATATGGGTGTGGTGATTGCGTATCTTGCTAGGGTCAATGTCAATACGGCGGGCCTCAGCAAAGACCAAGAAGATGCAAAGGCCAAGCAGATTGACGACGGTGATGAGGCCAAACACGGACGACCATGAGCCTGTGGTCTCGATGAGATACCCCGAGAAATACACCATAAGGACCCCTACACACACACACACACAAAAAACGGGAGATTAGACTTAAGAGATAAAAAGTATGCGTGAAAGAATCACATTGCCGCTGGGAAAACGGCACAGTCCCACACAGGACCAACGGCTGTCATTCTGTGTCGTCCATTATTCATTCATCTGTCGGTGCCGCTGTGATGCTGCTTTCTTGATGAAATAAGCATGACACAAAGGAGGCCACGCCGTTGACAGCGTGTGAGCTCAAAGTCATCATTTTGAGTGGTAGATTAATTATTTGACCAAAGCGTGTGTTATAAGGTGAGGGGGAAAAAAAATCCCACGAAACAACCGATGTTGCTTTTACCCATTGTTGTCAAATGAAAGAAACTCACCTGAGAATGCGCCGCATGTGTTCATAACACCTGTCAAAAGAAAACAGAGACTTGTGTGAAACTTTTATACGAAATGATCCTCCTGTTGAGGTTTTTCCATCCAAATGTTATTTTTCACTTACCGAACAAGGCCCCTGCACAAGATGGAGCGAGATCTTGAACGTTTACAGATACCCCACTGTAAAGCAGAAGTGTCATTAGCTCACTCCTTTCGGTTGATCAGTGTCAAATACAAACAACGAGATGAGAAACAGAAAACAAGCTCAAACTGAAAAATGGTGACAAAAGGGAGACAATTGTGAATACCACTTGAGACCAAAGCATCCCTGACTACTACCCCTTCCAGGGCCAAATCAGGGGAGGGCAGCAATTGTTTTCATACAGAAATGCAGCCATTTTGGTCCGTGATGAATTTCCTACATCTAGCAAAGGAATTAAAAGGTGTAGCTTCTATTTGCCAGCGGACATCTATTGAATTATGACTTGTCTAGAGATGAAATGTATTTGCAAATCAAAACAGCCTCATAGTTTCTGTCTATGTAGGAATGTGCCCCATCCGGTTTGCAACTTCAACTTGGGACACCTGTCGCAATATCGAAATGACAAAGTGAAGTTGTAACTTGGAATGTCTGATGTTATGTTGCACAAAAGAAACAACTGCTATGTGGCCAGTTTTACTAATCTCAACAGGGCTTATTGACTGTACCACACCAACAATCAGTAATATGGCCAATTACTCACACTTTTGGGGAGTTTGGAAGTTCTTTCTAGCAATTTGCTCGTCATGTCTGTTGCAAATAGCAGAAGTCTACGGTCCTATCATGCATCATTTTTTGTAACACTCACATTCAATACTTAAACAGGAGGAAGTGTCAGTTAACCAGCACTAAGAAATCAGCATAAAGTAAACGATTTCTGCAAAATGCCAATACCTGTGACTGAAGGTGGTGAGGCCCATTGTGGCCGACACAAACGCTATGGCCCAGGAGAATGTGGTGTTGCCGCACAAAAGTAGGGTAAACATGCTGGAAACCCCCATCGAGAAAAACTAGAGAGGCAAATATATGCATAGAAAAAGCCATTGATCCAAAAATGTAAAGGTTGAAACACACTTCAAATACCAGGATGTTTCCACAGCGACTCTACCTGCATTAACTTCCTCACAAAGGCCGTGTCAAAGCCTGTTGGGACATTTGAACAGCCACTTGAGTGAAACGATTACATTTGAATACGGCCATCCCCGCAGACTGGACGTTCATACCTTGACTTACGAGGTGGTCCGACAGGTAGCCGCTAAAGACCGATGAGGGGATTGCCACCAACCAAGGAATGACATTGAACACCCAACCCTGGAGGGACAAAACCAAAAAACACATTAGGATATTCTTTAGTCATGTTTCAAAATGTATTTGCTTCTGCTGTACGATTTTGCTCGTTACATTTGAACTCCAACGCAAAACACGTTTGCATAAAAATATATTTGGATATTTAATAATTTGCTTTTGCATACGCTTTCACCTCAAACCAGTCTCGTCTGCTGCCATTACAGTATTGCCTGCTGTTCGCGGCAAGGAAGGAAGCATAGCCATGGTGACTTAAGTACTATACCCTATTATGACGGACAAGCACTTAAAAGCATTGCGTAACCACAACAACGGTGGAAATCCACAGCTTTATATTCATTGAGCTACACAATCTTGGTTCTAAGAGCATCATCACAAGTCCAGCATTATTTCCCCTCCTCTTTAAATAGATCAAATTACCTTAGCATCAGGGAAGGTGTCTTTAAAGAAGGTTGGCAGCCATGACAACAAAGTGAAGAACGTGCTCGCTGTGCAAAGGTGTGTAATGATCACGGCGCTGGTCAGTAAATAAAGCAAAGTAGAGAAATAGTGTTAAATTCTGGTGGTACGGCGGTTCAACTTATACACGTGTTCTCAACGCATGATCTCTTTATCATTTTCTCACCAGACTGCAGGCTGTTTGAAGAGCCGCAACCAGTGCCTCTTGGTCAATTTGGACTGTGGACCACCATTTCCCAAAGACTCCAGCGTGATGATTGGCCCTGTGAGTACAAAAGAACACAGAAGGGTTTGCATATGAGAGGACAGTGACCTCACTTGTAAGCGATAAGAAAGCACAGCAGATAGCAGAGAGAAGACAGAAAAACCTTACTTGCCTTCTCCTTTGAGTAAGTACTTCCACATGCAGTATGCCCACATTACTGCCAGCAAACCCGACACATAGAAGACGCTCTCCCAGCCGTACAAGTCCAGCATGAGGGAACCAGCCCCTCCAATTACAAGGGTCCTGCAAAAGGTCACATGGATACCCGTGTTGCGACGGCCCCCTCTGCAAGACGTGTTCTTAAGGTAAGAAATGACTTACCCCAGGTAAGAGCCGCTGCCCACGGTGCTCATGAGGAAGCCTCTCTCACTCTCCACCACCTTCTGAGAGCACAGGCTTGCCAAAGAAGGGTAATGAACACCTGTAATCAGGAAAGGTCAAATTTTCCATGGTATTACTGTATACTGGATGCCACAGGTGTATCTAAGAATGAAGGTCATGATAGTTTCTCGTCCAGTTACAGGATTAAATCAGTGTCAACAGACTTTTTTGCAGAACTGGACAAACAACTAGATGTCTGTTCAAGAATTCTGCGACACACACCCGTGCTGTCAAAATTCATGTCGGGACTGTTGTTAGGATGTTAAATAGTACAATCGTGATATTTTACCTTGTAAAAGGCCCATGAGAAAGCGGGCCAGTGTCATTGAGAAGATTGGCTGGGAGCAAAAATGGGCCAAGATGGGAGTGAAGGCTGTCATGGAGCCCCAGGCAGCTGCAGAAAGCAGGAGGACTTTTTCTCCTCCCACCCTGTAAGCACATGATGATGCATTAGTTCCAACCTATGACTGTGACTTTGCTGTGTGATGCATGTTTCGCTCGAATTGCAATGACGACACCCACCGGTCACTGACGTAGCCTCCAAACACTTGTGTGAAGCAGTAACCCCAAAAGAAGCTTCCCAGAACCATGCCAGACTCCCTCTTGCTCCAGTTGAACTTCTCTGCCATGCTGACCGCACAGATGGGCATGGCCACCCGAGCACAGTAGAGAAGGCACGTACCAAGTAGGAGCACCACTGTCCATACTCTTGCCACCGGCCTGCACAGGAGGGATTGCACCGTTTAGTAAAAACAAAGAAGCGAAAGTTTGAAAGTGAGCATCACAGAGTGCAATGCCGTTCTCATTTTAGATGAGTAAATGATATATTCCACAGTAGTCATGTGTTAATAAGCATTTATATGCAGGTAGACTTGCAACAAATATCAATAATGCGCATCAATTCTGTCACTTGCCTGTTTTTGACCACCACTTGCGGTTTTCTAGGAAACACAGTACACACCGCTGTGCACAGTGCACACACTGCACACGCAAGGTCACCTGATGTCATCTGATGCGGATTTGATCCTTGATCAAGTGACACGAGTGCCATTGAATCATCACTATAGTTGGATGGCCCAATTTACATACCCATACTGACCAGGATAATTTACTAAAATTATATACACTTTTGTTATTAAGTCCATTTCAGTCTGTTAATGTTGATAACCATTTCAAAAGAACGTTAGGTGTGATGCAAAGCCTAATAACTTCAATAACAAGCTTGAGATTTACCCGTTCCATTTTCCCTTTTATTGTGTTTTCTCTGTACTGTAAATCTTATGTCTGAGAAGAAACCTGAGGCTGCTGTTGTGAGAATGAGCCTTTTATGACTAAATCAATTAAGATCCATTTATAGAAAGCTGCGCTGAATGCAGTGTTGTCTTTAATTATATTCCACAATATAACATTTCACCTCTTTTAATTGATTGACGTTTAATTCACTAAAGTTATATATACCTATTTTTTTAGTAAGTGGCCCACCCTTTCCTATATGTTTGTGTGTGGCCCTCATGTAAGAGCGTTCAGTTTTGATGCCCCATACACACAAACACTTATTAAAAAATAGAATAAATTTGTAGTATGACTGTTTGTGAAACTAATTCCTAGAGGGCTATAAAAATGCTCCAAGTCAGACTTTACTGTTTGACGCTACCTTTAAGAAAACCTTGTACATTCTGTTTCATGATCTTGTGAGTACTTTGGAACATCCATCGTCATCATTATTATTTCAGTATCTGGTGACATCATCATTTTCGGTTTGTTTCAGTTTCACATACAAAGGAGGTTCCAACTCAAATAACTACAGCTAGAAACAAACAAACTCATCCGACTTAAAGTTCTGTCATGTAATTATGTATTTGTTTATTTGATGATCAAACGAGCTTGATGGGTCGCTCATCACGGCTAATCAATGAAATATTTGATAGTCTCACGTAATCGTTACCTTGACCAGTTATTGTTGTGTTCAGCCCACTTCTTGTGACATCCAGTGACTCCAAGCTTGTCGGCCGGATGGTTCTCCTTGTGACAGAGCAAATCTGGACCATAGTTCTTGCCATGTTTTTGAATCACTGCCATTCAACGTGCTGTCTGTAATGTTAGCGGCAGCCTCGACCGTCAGCTTCAATTTCTTCCCGGTGGTGGCGACAGGAAGACACGGCGGACTTTCGACGTTCGGACATGCATATCTTAGTGTGAAGAAGAAAAAAAAGCTTCAAGAACAGCCGACCGGAAACAGTGAAGGACTCGTTTTGTCCTGACTCCTGATGCCCCACTGAGGAGAAATCCACGTGTCAGTTTTTACCTCTGCACGTCTTTGTGTGGTCGTTAGAGGGCGCTCAACCAGGAAGTGATTCCACAACATCAAAACATCCGTGCACAACTCGATCAAAATCATGAATAAAGCCAACAACCGCTGATTTTTTTTCCTGACGTACTTTGACCTTTTAAGTCGACGTCACGGCGAGGAACCAATGCGGATGCGATCATGCAAGGGACGTGTGTAATGCAGTGCGGGGCGCGATGCGATGCATGTGACATATTCATTAGAATACAATGTTATGCATATTTGTAGTCACTGAGGAGAGTTGAGGGCCTGAAATATCTTCAACATGGCAGAAAATAGTTGCTGGTGATGGCTCACTTTCAGTATCCACTGTATCTACATCGGCAATACGTTGACAAGCAGAACAATGTGTATCCGTCTTATAAGTGAACTTTGGGAGCCTCGTTTGGTGGTGTGCCTCCAATGTAAAATATGCACCTTGTCTCAGTAAATGTTGGGGACTGAGTAATGAAACACTCCAAGCTTTGGTAAAATTGTAAAACTTGCATTTATTGCAAACAAAATAACAGTGAATGGAAGCACAGCAGATATAGTAAAAGAGAAGCTTATTTCACTCATGTACATAATACCATCCATGTGTCTTTGTATCTGCATTTGCCTTTACTTTTGCAGCCATTAACGGGAAAGTTACAGTCAACAAAGTATTTCGAATCATCCCCAAGTGTCTTATTGTGTCTCATGTTGTTCACTTGCTGACATGTGGAAGCTTTTAATGACATGCACACAGCTAATCTTTTTCACTAGAAGCATGCGGTCGGTCACGCATAGACTGACAGCCTAATTTAGGCTTTATTCACCTTCCAATACCAACTTTCCCTGCCAACAGACAGAAAAAAAAAAAACTAGTGTACAAGTAAATATGAAAAAGAAAATACTGGTTTCATTCAGTATAGCGAAATGATAACACCAGGTCAAATAACATATTCCATTGAGTGAGGTCATTTTAAAACAGTATCAACCAAGTTCATCCTAATAAAAGGGAAATCTTTAGGAGGACAAAAATGATCTCTCATTTCTTTATGGTACAAATAGATACTGGAAACCTGTCCATTTTATCCTTTCATTATTTTGGTTCCTCGATGGTCCCCTTACTGAGGTCTGTCATTTTGGGATACTTGACTTTCTTTTGATCGAGTTCATTTTGAGCCCACAGCAGCAGCTTCAGGAGCTTGGCCAACTTGGGTGTTGACTCACGATTTTCATAGTCGAGTACAGATTGGTTCACTTCGCTCCACACCTGAAAGACAAACAAAATGTATCGCGGACGTTTTTATTTGGCCAATATTTACTTTGTTACAAGTAGAGCTGAGCAAAATGGACTCCAATTCATACCGCCAAATAAATCACTATGCAACGACAAAATTGTGGTTAGCCTTTAGTTCAATTGCAGTTAGGTCTGCTATCTCTGATTGATTAATTTGGTGTAATATTTAAAGCTAGTTTTGGTTGGTTGGTACCAGCACACCACTGTCTGTACCTACGTTACCTTTTGTCTCTGCATCATATTGAGCAGATCTCCAAAAGGTGACTCCTCAGGGTTATCGAACGCCAGCAGGGCCAGCGTCCTTTCCATCTCAGTCAGACATTCTCGGCTCTCCTCCCCTTGCTCCGCTAGCTGGGACTGAGCAAATTCGAGGGCAGCTTCCGTCTCCCTCAAGCGAATGAGCTCAATAAGATGCTGCTGCTGCAAACACAAATTGAAAAGATCCAAAATGGGTCAAAACAACAAGTGTGAAGGATGTCTGCTGAATGAGAAGATCCATCCATCCATACTTATAAATACTTATTTAAAGATATAGTATATTTAGTAGTCAGTGGCCGTGTGCCTTTGCAATTTGCTGGCAACTAGTTTGAGGCGCTCAACTGCCTCTTGACCATGTTCTGCTGGGACAAGCTCCAGCTCACAATCATGAGGGCAAGTGGAAGACATTATAGACGAATGAAATTACCTGCAAGTGAAAGTAAAGGTAGCGATTGGTATCCAGCAGTTCCGGATGCAGACTGTTGATGAGCGCAATGGCATCCTGGATCTGCCCCTTCAGGATCATTTCTCTAATCTTTATTCTCTCATCAAGCGATTCCAAATCCACACTTGGCTCAATCCCAGACTCCATTCTGAACTTCTCTGCCGCCTCCTTGAATCCCTCTATGGCACAAAACACTTGTCATATTCTTATATTTTGCTTTCCGCTATCGGTTATTGAAAATTCATTTTGAGAATCACACCTGTCACCAAATAGTTCATAATAAGTCTGTTCATATCAGCTCTCTGAATGTGGACATTGTTGAGTTTATCCATCCATTCGTCCCTCGTTATGTCGTCTGGTTTCTCTGCATAGCTCATGATGATAAATCCTTAAAATATAGGGAATACAAGTGATCTGAATTAAAAGTCTGAAGCAGAACCTTAGCATCATTTAAATCGCTGTAGCAACATCATGTCACCGGAAATAGAGTACAGTCAGGCCTGTGATAAAAACACAACAATGAAGCCTGACTACAGCATTGCACCAAATACAAACTAAGACAACCTCCACTTGGGGGGGTTCAAATCACCCGCAATCTTTAGGAACGAGTGTCCATGCATAACCCAGACCAATAATTCTTTATTTTCAAGTTAAAAAAAGCCCTAACAATACCTTCAACCAAGTCGCTTCTTCGCAGCATTAGCAATTCGCCACTAGCTTACAGCTTCAGCGACGGAAGCTCTTTCTTCTTCTTCTCCCTTTGGCCGAGTTGTTGATTAATGGAGCCTGGGTATAACTCTGCTGCCCCTATAGGTAGCTATTAGTTACTGCTACAAGACCATCTCTATCTGAAGAATAAAAATGTCTGAAACAATTTAATCTAGTCCCACCCTTTTTTCTCTTTGAATTTCTCATATAAAATAAGTATTACGCTGGCAAGTTTTTTTTTAAACTGCAGAAGATGATTAAAATGCTGTTGTGTATAATTAGTTGGTATTTTTTGTTGTGGTCACGTAATTTATATATTTGGATGTTTTCCCACAAATCCCTTTCAATGAATTGTTTGGTAATCACGTATGGAGCAAAAGTACACAGGGAAAACGAAAAAGACACAAGCCCCGCCTTTTTCTTGAGGTGCGACTCGGTGGTGCTGTGTGTCTATGGCAACGACGCACTGAACATGCTGCATAGTCAGTAGGACTCTAGAAAAATGGTCAAATAGCCATGCACTACAAACACTCTGTGAAAGAAAAGGCACGTTATATCCAATGGTAAGTAACCTTCCAGAAAAATATTCATTTGACAACAGGTTTTCAAATGGGAAAAAAATGTACTGTGAAGGACGGTGCATCTGTTCTTAAATAATAATTATAATAATACTTTGGTGCTAGAAATGTGGGCTAAGCAGAGACAAACAACTCACAATCAACTTTTGGAACAACGATGGAGGAAAGTGCAACAGCAACGACTCCATTTACCAATGTATGTTCCAGTATCTATGTATGTAGTATGTGTGTGCATGTGTGTGTGTGCGTGTGTGTGTGTGTGCGTGCGTGCGTACGTGCGTGCGTGCGCTCACATAGTATTTTTTCCCAGTAGTTTGAGTCACACGCAAGAAGACTGTCAAGTTGTCCTAATTTTCCCCAGTTCTTTGCCCCAACTTTGGAAAGGGCCTACAGTAAAAAGGATACACAGAAAAAAAAAATTGATGGCTACAGAAATGTATAAAATACAAAACGTTTTTGAGCTGCACTCAAACTGTTCATTATTTTGCAGGCCAATTGGCTTCCTGCAAAGTGCCACCACCATGGCCGTGTCCCAAGCAGTGGAGGCTTACAAACAGAACAAAGAGAAGGGGAGACTTGTGCGCAGCCCATCACCAGAGCCACAGATTCCTCCAAGTGTAAGCTGTTGCTTCCGAAAGTAATTGTCACAAATCATACATAAAAAGAAATCAAAATGAAACATAACATTTTGCAATTTAACATTTGCATTACAGTTGCAAAGCGAAGCTCGGAAGCACAGAGTGAGTTTACTTTTGAAAGCAATTTCCAGTTGTGTGTTCATTTGAAAAAGCTGAGCCACCTATTTCCTTGTATGCAGATGAATTATATATTCTTGAAGCAGTGTGTAGAAAGCCGCCCAGTCATTCCAATCCCACAGGAGTGGTTGGACTCCATGGATGGTCAACTCCCTCCTCAACTAAAAGACAGTCCTCAGAAAAAAAAACTCTTGCACCAGCTCGTCACGGAAGTCAGCGACAACTTCTACGATGTTATCGTCAAACAAACAGGTATTGAAAATTAGCAGTGTGCGTTTATGTGTGCACGTGTGTGTGCACTTACTGACAACAAGGCATGTCTTCATTTAAGTGGACACGTTCCTGAAGGATCCAGAATGTGAAAAACCTCCTCCGGAAAAGAAGACATCTCTTCCACTTGAGTGAGTGTTTTATGGCCTCACATGATTTCTATGGAGTTTGTTTGCAAAACAATTTTCTGTTTTGTAGCATTCTTGAATATTCCCAATCACGGCGCAAGAGCTTTGTCACCAACCGGAACCTGATGAAAGTGAATTTGCACATTGTACATCCCGTAATGAAAGTTATTTTGGAAATTGGATATGCGACCTTTTCTTCAATGACCTTGGTGGATCTCACCGGGTATAGGTATGCAAACGGCCCGAATGCAAAGAACGTCAAAGAAGCAATTGGCCGTGCTGTTGAGCAAAGCTGCCGGTTTGTTCTTCAGGGCTTTGGGACCTGTGGATAGCAAGGAGTTGTATAAAGAGCTGGCTGTCCAATGTGAGACAGCAGAGGAACAAATCATGAATAACTGGTTCCCGAAAGTCATCAATTTATTAACAAGTCCAAAAACCCTGGGCTCAGTTAAAGAAGATGTCATGGAGGCCTTCTTTGATTGCGCGTGCACCCTCATCTCCAATCAGGTGGAGTCCTGCCATCATACATAATCCAACATTGGCTTGTCTTTGACTTCTGTTCTCCACAGATTGGTTCATTGACAGGGTTTGCACGCTTTCTCAAATTTCTTTTTGTCCTTTCCCATTTCCCAGCTGAAATCGCTTATTCAGAGAAGCGTGGAGGCCTTCGTGTACCCATTTCACCCAGACAACCACCACTTCTTACCCATCTTTCATATGTCCCTGACATTTAATGAGGAGAAAATGGGAATACACCCCACCTTGCAGGAACTTGAAGACGATATTTTTGAAATTCTTAATGCCATTACAAACACACTGCAGGTGATCTTACGCGGAATAGCTCTTTTTGTGCCAAGTCTACCGCCCTAATCTTCATATTAAAATGTATTTACATCGCTCCACAGAAAGTGCAGACAATTCAGTCGTGGCTGGCAGAATCCACGTTTGCGTTTGTGGATGCCAAGGCCCCTGATCACACACTCGCTTGGGCTCAATTTACTGTCAGCACAACTGTGCGCAAGAATCTAGAAGGACCTGACCAATACTTTCAGAATTATGGTGATGAAAACATAATCCTAAATCATTTTATCATCCACCCAGTTATTTTATATCTCGTGTTTGTAACGTGCATTTATCTTGTAGTGGACAACTATGACTGGTTAGTCAATGGAACCGCTCAGACACGAGTTGAGACTTTTCTGGAAGAAACTCACTCGTTTGCTGAATATATTGAGGTGAGGATTCACTAATTGAAAACTCCTTCCACTCCTTCCTGATGAATGTCGGTCCGTGATCTAACTTGTGCTTGCCAGCAAGTGGAAGAATTCCGTGACTTGTCGAGGAAGCTTAGCAACCTTCCTCCAAAGGTGCACTTTCCAATGGTCCAATTGTATTGTGAGGATCTCAACCAGGGACTGTCCCAAAAAGCCAAAACATGTGCTGAAATACTCATCAACAACATGAAAGCTAAACACACTCAGCAAAATTTACAGTGAGTCTCATTCTTGTTAAAATGTGTCCCTACACTCTGCTCCTTAACTGCATGAAATTATTTTTTTTCTGCTGAAAGGATCATCTCCGATTTTGAAGCCATCCAAGGAAATGCTTTGAATGTACCAGAGACTACAGATGAAATGGCCAAAATTATTAAATACATTGAAACAACTAAGACACAGAGTATTGCACTTCTTCATGAAAAGATAAAGGTGCAATTTAGTTGTGTATCTGATTTTACAATCCCTAAAGCTTCTTGATTCATTGATTTACATCTTCAAATTTTGTTCCTCTTATCATCTGGCAGAAAGCTCACCACAGATTGAGCTTTCTCCTGGATGTCCACATATTTGAACCTGAAGACCTCCAACTCAATTCAACTGTCTTTATGTGGCCACTGAAAATCCAAAAAGTGTTTGAACTCAGTGATGAGGTAATGTCACATTCAATGTACGTCTGTATCGTGGTGTTTAGGTATTCAAGTATGATTATAGGATAAATACTGTTTTTGTTATTTTAGGTTTTGCAGGAAGCCAAGAGAAAAGGGGAGAAGGAGATGCTTGCCAAAAGGGAAAAGGTCACGATTCATCTGGCCAAGCTGCAACGAAGGGTTGATGAGTTCCATCACTGTTCTGAGCTTGATATGATGCAGCAGGTACTGTGAAGCATTGGTGCTTCCAGGATTTGGCATTTTTATTTCAAAAAATCTTTGATTTTTACAGTACTTAACCGAAGTCAAGACAGTTCAGAACCTTCTTCAGGAGGCTGAGGAAACAATCAGTGACATCCACAAAGACGAGGTGTTTCTTCAGTGGGAGCAAACATATTACCCAGAAGTGGAGGTCATCAGAGAAAATGTTGAACAATACCAGAAGTTGTTTGGACTGCTACTAAAGTGGCAACGCGCAAAGAGCAGGTCTGTCTTCAGTCATAGGTTGCATTTTGTGATTTAAGGTATTGCATTTAATCTTTTCTCTGTCAATAGCTGGATGGATGGCTCGTTTACGGATCTAGATGGTGAGGGTATAGAGGTAAAAGTGGATGAATTCTTCAGGGACACTGTCAAGATGTTGAAGCACTTCCAGCTGAAAAAGAGCACCAGTAAACAGGATACTAAAAAAACAACGAGATTGTCCAGAAAACAGCATGGTGAAGAAGTTACAAACATGTATGAAAGTCCTTCAGTATTGTGCTCCACCGTATTAGAGCAGGTCAACGAGTTCAAGGTAGCCAGTGTATCTTATGTTAAGTGCGCTCATGAAGGTCATGCTCGTCCTTTCTAACTCCAAATTATTGTTATGTTGTAGGAGCACATTCCTTTAGTGACAGTTCTATGTAATCCGGGCATCAGAGATCGCCACTGGAAGCAGATGTCAGAGATCGTTGGGTATGACCTCATTCCTGATGCTGGTACAACACTGCGCAAATTTCTCAAACAAAACTTGACTCCTTACCTGGAAAAGTTTGAATCAGTCAGTGCTTCTGCTAGTAAAGTAAGGATTTTTCCGTTCTGGGTTGTTTGTTTATTTATTTATTTTTTTCCAACTTGTGCTTGAAAAAAAACCCAATAGGTTTCTTAACATATCTTCCTTAAATGATCTATGTAGGAGTTTTCCATGGAGAAAACCATGAAAAACATGGTGACTGTTTGGGATAGTGTTTCTCTCCAACATCAGCCTTACAGAGACACTGGTGTGTCCATCTTGACTGCTTTGGATGAAGTCCAGGCGATTTTGGATGACCAAATTGTGAAAACTCAGACAATGAAGAGTTCACCTTTCATCAAGCCCCTTGAGAACGAGATTAAGGTTACATAACCCGTATAATGTAAAGTACAATAAGAACTATCGTGAATAGCTTTCACCAAACTGGCCTGTGATTTAGATTTGGGAGGAGCGTCTTCTTCGTATCCAGGAAACCATTGATGAGTGGCTCAAGGTGCAGGCACAATGGCTCTACCTTGAGCCCATATTCTGTTCTGCTGACATCATGCAGCAGATTCCGGAAGAAGGGCGACTCTTCCAAATCGTTGACAAAAACTGGAAGGAGATTATGCAGCATTGCGTTCAAGACTCAAAGGTCATTGTCACCTTACGGCATGATAACAATACAGTCTTGCACTTCTCAGTGAATGATACAAATTGAAGAGAACAATTATGAAATTGTCTTCTACCAGCTTCTGGAGGCAACCTCAATGCCTGGGCTACTAGAGAAACTACAAGAGTCCAACTACCACCTGGACACCATCATGAAAGGACTAAATAACTATCTGGAGAAAAAGCGTCTCTTTTTCCCAAGGTGAATGAAACAAAATTGCTTTAATTTCAGTTTTCCAGTGATATAAATCCAAAATGTTGTTGTGACATTACTGTTTGTTACCCAGGTTCTTCTTTTTATCCAATGATGAAATGCTGGAAATTCTTTCTGAGACCAAAGATCCACTGCGTGTGCAGCCCCATCTGAGGAAGTGCTTTGAGGGTATTGCCAAGCTAGACTTCCTACCAAATCTCGATATCCAGGTAGGCAATTACACAGTATTTCTTACAGTTTGAGACAAGTTGATTAATCAGATCCAGTTTTTCTTTTTAATTTAGGCCATGTACAGCAGTGAAGGGGAGCGTGTTGCTCTTATTCAACTCATATCGACAGCTGAGGCCCAAGGAGCAGTGGAGAAGTGGTTGGTACAGGTGGAAGACTTGATGATTCGCAGTGTCAGAAATGTAGTGGCTCTCTCCAGAACGGTGAGATTTTTTCCTATAAAAATCCCAACAAGTTGAGTGTATGCAAAATACAAGTCAGTTAACGTGGAATTGTTGTCTTGGCAGGCCTATGCTGAAGCCCCAAGGAATCAGTGGGTGAAGGACTGGCCCGGACAGGTGGTCATCTGTACCTCACAAATATTTTGGACCCTGGAGGTACATGAAGCCATTAGGGCAGGGCCTGAAGTAAGTTTCCAGAAAAGCTATTTGGTGAAAAGTCATGTTCAATTGGTCTGACTTCTCAGGAACCGACTTTATCTAGTGACATCTTCAAGCCGATAAGACGGGTAATGATGTTTTTGACTGTCTCTACATCGCAGGGTATGAAAAACTACTTCCAGCGACTTCAGATACAGCTGAATGACATTGTGGGTTTGGTGAGGGGGCAACTACCCAAACAAACACGGATTACTTTGGGAGCACTTGTAACAATTGATGTCCATGCCAGGGATGTGGTTTTGGAGCTCATTGAGCATGGTATGTCATGGCATGAAGGCCTATACTCACGATGCTATAACTGTGTTTTCCAGTTACGATGTTAAAATAAAATACAAATTTGTTTACTGCACGTGTATAATTTATAGGCGTAGAGAATGAAAGTGATTTCCGATGGCTAGCGCAGCTTCGTTACTACTGGAGCAACGAGGATGTTCGAGTTCACATCTTGAACTGTGATGTTAAGTATGCCTATGAATATCTGGGCAACTCTCCTCGACTGGTCATCACCCCACTTACTGACAGATGCTACAGAACTCTGGTATAAATAACGGGATTGACAGGCATTTCTTGATTTTGTATTTCAACAGTTGTTTTTATTACTATTTAAAACTCACTCCATGCGTTCACAGATTAGCGCTTTTTACCTAAATTTGGGTGGGGCACCTGAGGGTCCAGCTGGAACTGGAAAGACAGAAACCACCAAGGATCTAGCCAAAGCGTTAGCTGTGCAATGTGTGGTCTTCAACTGTTCTGATGGACTGGATTATCTTGCTATGGGCAAGGTAACATTAAACAATAAAGGTCTGCTCTGATTGTGATTTCTGGTTCTAACAAAGTTCTTTGTATTCTGGTGCATTTTTTTCAGTTTTTCAAAGGATTGGCTTCTTCTGGAGCTTGGGCTTGCTTTGACGAATTCAACCGCATCGAGCTTGAGGTCTTGTCTGTAGTGGCTCAGCAGGTCCTCTGCATCCAGCGCGCTATTGAGATGAAGTTGGAGTACTTTGACTTTGAAGGAACCATGCTTAAACTCAACCCCAACTGTTTTGTGTCCATCACAATGAATCCCGGTTACGCCGGGCGCTCCGAACTCCCGGACAACCTCAAGGTCTTATAACTGAATCATTTATGGGCTCTTTTATCACAAACCTTTTATCTGAAAATGTGCATTTGGAATTAGTAGCGTCAAAAATTAATCACCATTATTTGATCATAACTAGAGTTTTTTTATTTAGCTCAACCCGACGGCGGCCTTTTATCTTCCTCAGGTGTTGTTTCGAACAGTGACCATGATGGTCCCCAACTATGCTCTGATAGCAGAGATCTCCCTCTATTCATATGGATTCCTCAATGCCAAGCCTTTGTCAATCAAGATTGCGATGACTTACAGGCTCTGTTCAGAGCAGCTCTCCTCTCAGTTCCATTACGATTATGGCATGAGAGCTGTCAAAGCTGTACTTGTGGCTGCAGGAAACCTCAAGCTCAAGTATCCTGATGAGAATGAGGACATACTGGTACTTGTGATGAGCTTAATATTTACCCAAACTTCTTTTGTTCTGTTTATTGATCACTGTTTTCTGTTCATTTTTAGCTTCTGAGGTCTATTAAAGATGTTAACGAGCCCAAGTTTCTTTCCCATGATATTCCACTGTTCAATGGCATCACCAGCGATTTGTTCCCTGGCATCACCCTTCCGGAGGCAGACTATGAGGTAAGACGTTTCAATTACTTATTTTTGTCTTGTCCCATGCAGGAACACACGTGTCTGGGCGACAAAATTGCAATACTGTAATATATGTGATCATCTTCTGCAGTTGTTTTTAGAAGCTGCTACAGAGTGCTGCAAAAAACACAATGTACAGTCAACACAAATCTTCATAGGGAAGGTGATCCAGACATATGAGATGATGATAGTCCGGCATGGGTATGGTGTTTTGAAAATTCCAGGTCACCTCATTTGGATGTGTTATATTTCATGTTCTGGGCTATAAAGTACTGTATTTCCCACAACTTGGATCTACAATGCATTGCAAGTTACAACTTTTATGCTTCAGGTTCATGCTAGTGGGCGAGTCATTTTCCGGAAAGACCAAAGTGCTCCATGTTCTAGCAGACACACTAATTCTAATGAATGAAAAAGGGTACGGAGAGGAAGAAAAGGTCATTTTCAGGACGTTGAACCCAAAGGCAATCACCATGGGACAGCTCTTTGGACAGTTTGATCTTGTTTCTCATGAGGTCGGACCTTTGTTCTATATTTTTAAAGCTCAATAATCTTATTCCTGTTGTATTGTCTACTTCTTTTATTTTCCTTTTGTTTTATTAGTGGACAGATGGTATTGTGGCCAACACATTTCGTGAGTATGCATCAGCTGAAACACCAGAGCGTAAATGGGTAGTGTTTGACGGTCCCATAGATACATTATGGATCGAAAGTATGAACACTGTGCTGGATGACAACAAAAAGGTAATATACCTAATATACCTTATATGTATATTTATTATTTACTATACGTTGTCTTTACTATATTTGCTGTTATCCACACAACAGCTCTGTCTAATGAGTGGAGAAATTATTCAGATGTCTAATCAGATGAGTCTAATTTTTGAAGCTAAGGATCTCTCACAGGCCTCTGTAAGTTTGGAGTTTTTTTACAATGTTGCTACAACTTAAACTATCTATTTAGGAATTATCAAACAATGTCTGATGTAATGATGGCAAGCTTTGAAAAAAAAAGAAAAACATCTTTCCCATGGCAGCCTGCCACAGTCAGTCGATGTGGTATGATCTACATGGAACCTTCCCAATTGGGCTGGGAGCCTTTAGTGCTCTCCTGGATGAACACACTTCCTGAAGTTCTGATGAGTCCTGAAAATAACAATCTGCTGCTAGAACTCTTTCACTGGCTTCTGCCACCTTCCTTCAGGATGGTGCGTAAACACTGCAGAGTAAGTATTACAACAACCTGGACTCACCGAGATGCAAAGACAAAGGTCAAAGTGGTTTTCACCAATTCAGAATAAACACAAATGTTGTCATTACTTTCTTGTTGACAGGAAATTGTGTCCACAACCAATTGGAACACATCTGTATCATTGTGTAGACTGTTTGAGATGCTACTAACTAAACCACTAAAGACAGAGAAAAGTGATAAAACTATACGCACCTGGATCATGGTAAAAATATTAATCATCTGTCACAATATTATTTGTGTACTTATACAGACTTGTGCAAAACTGCCCCGAAGGGCAAATTTTCTCTCCATGCATTTTATTTTACTTTTGTTCAATAGTTTTCTCTTTTGGTATTGCAGGCAGCCTTTTCTTTCTCCCTGGTGTGGTCTGTGGGTGGCAGTTGTGATTCAAAAAGCAGAGAGATATTTAGTGAGTTCATGCGGGATATAGTGGCTGGGAAGTTGGCAGATCATCCAGTTCCTGATATTATTGGCAAATGGGAGTGCCCAGTGGATGAGAAAGGCCTTGTGTATGACTATTTCTATGAGGTACTGCTGAATAACATTTAGCAGAACCCTTTGTCTTTTACTTTTGAATCTCTTCTGCAGTCAAATCTAAGTAATATCTTGTTCAGTTTAAAGGAAGAGGCAAATGGGTGCACTGGAATGATACCATCAAAAACGTCACCCTCGGAGACAAAACCACCAAAGTGCAGGACATCATTGTTCCAACCATTGACTCAGTTCGTTACACCTTCCTAATGGACATTTGCATCACCTATGGAATGTATGTTATCTGCTCACGGATATTTGATTGGTATGACTTTGTGTGACTGACTTCCTCTGCTCAGGCCTCTGCTCTTGGCTGGCCCTACTGGCACTGGAAAGTCAGTGTATGTCATGGAGAAGTTGATGAACGGTCTGGACAAAGACCTTTTTTTACCTCTCGCAATCAATTTTTCAGCCCGCACCACTGCCAACCAAACACAGGTAAATCGGAACCAATGTGATGAAAATGAATGTTTTTACAACTTGGATTGTTTACTCTTGATCTTTTCCAGAACATCATCATGGCTAAATTAGATAAGAGACGGAAAGGTGTGTTTGGCCCTCCTATGGGAAAGAAATATCTCATATTCGTAGATGATGTGAATATGCCAGCGCTGGAACAGTTTGGAGCTCAGCCGCCTGTGGAGCTACTTCGACAGTTTTTGGATCACAAAAAGTGGTGAGAGCCGTTGCCACCATACGAAGGACATTGAATGTAAGAGGATAGAAAAAAACTGTCCGAACATTCCATTGTTTTTTGACAGGTATGACCTGAAGGATACTTCTGGCATCAAATTAGTCGACATTCAGATCCTTACAGCCATGGGTCCTCCTGGTGGCGGCAGGAATGCTGTGACATCTCGCTTCCTGCGCCACTTCAACATTTTTAGCATCAATTCTTTCAGCGATGAGACCATGGTTCGCATCTTCTCCACTATGGTTGCGTTCTATCTAAAGAACAATGAATTTCCACCGGAATATTTCACTGTGGGGAGCCAAACGGTGACAGCAACCATGGAAGTGAGTTCTCCGAATTGGACCAACACATTCCTATCAGCAAAGCCTTATCTTTCCCATACTTGAGTTTCCCAAATGTCTTTCCAAAGGTCTACAAGCAAGCCATGGAGAACTTGCTTCCGACACCAGCTAAGTCTCATTATACTTTTAATCTGCGGGACTTCTCACGTGTTATACAAGGGTGTCTGCTTGTGAAGAGCAAGTCTCTGGAGGACAAGCGCACTATGATCCGACTGTTTGTCCACGAGGTCTTTCGCGTCTTTTATGACCGTCTGGTGGATGACAAGGATCGAGCTTGGTTCTATCAGCTAATGACCAAAATCCTCAAAGATCACTTCAATGAAGGCTTCAACCTGGTGTTTGATCATCTCAAACAAGGCAGGCTCGTACGTTGGCTTGTGTTTTTTTATTGCTCTGATTGTGCATTATTTGGATGTCAGAAGTTTCATACTTTCATACTGTTTAAGATAAATATTTGTGATTTTTCAAAAACTGCAGCGGTCGTGCAATTGTAATTTTGTATGTTCTTATTTGTCAGCTGGTCGAGCAAGACATGCAGACGCTACTGTTTGGTGACTACATGAACCCTGACCTCGAGCCTGATGAACGCTTGTATGCCGAGGTGCCCTCTGTAGAAAGCTTTGCTGTAGTAGTGGAGTCATGTCTTGCTGAATACAACCAGATGAACAAGAGCTGCATGAATCTCGTCATCTTTCGGTAAATTATAATCATAACATGAGTAAATTAAAACAAATGATACTTTACATTTACATTTTTGTGTTATAAATTCACAACTACTGCAAATGCTGCTGGTGTAGCACCTCTAAGAAATTTTGTCTAATGTAGCTATCTCTTGGAGCACCTGTCCCGTATAAGCCGTGTGCTGAAGCAACCAGGAGGACATGCTCTTCTCGTAGGAGTGGGAGGCAGTGGGCGCCAGTCCATCACTCGTTTGGCTACTTTCATTGCCAAGATGAATCTTTTCCAACCTGAAATCTCAAAGAGCTATGGCATGACTGAGTGGAGAGATGACCTCAAGGTCAGTGATGTGCTTGTATTTTGGATACACACATTTTTTTTTCTTTTTTACTTTGCTCTCTGAGTGGAATGTGGCACATTTTTACTTGCTTTTACAGAAGCTTCTCATAGATGTAGGGGTGAAAGGTCAAAGGATCGTTTTTCTGATTAGTGATGCTCAGCTCACAGATGAGGCTTTTCTCGAAGATGTAAACAATGTCTTGAACTCAGGAGAGGTGCCTAATCTCTTTGCTACGGATGAGAAGCATGATATCATTGAGGTATGACATGAATCGAAGTACCTTCTACTAGTCAGGATTATGTAATTGTTGGAATGTGCTTTTGTTCACATCACCATTTTTATTAGCATGATAGACCAGCACAAGTATGACGTTCACAGTCGGTACACCCACATTTATATATATTGACGTAATCCCATTTTCTTCTCATTTCTAGACGGTGCGTCCCATTGCCCAAGCGAAGAATAAGAATATAGAGTTGAGCTCTTTAACTCTTTTCAACTACTTTGTGGCACGCTGCAAGGCAAACCTGCACATCGTTGTGGCCTTCAGTCCCATTGGCGAAGCCTTTCGCAATCGCCTGCGCCAGTTTCCGTCCCTTATTAATTGCTGCACCATTAACTGGTTTCAGGTTGGATTTTTCAATCTGTTGCCTTTCTGTATTGTGTGGTATATGTATAATATGTGCTTGACTGGCCCATTCATACAGTGATGACAGTTTTTCCACTTTTACGAACCAGTAGGGTGACACTTAAGCCACATTTTTATCTGTATGCCCTGACAGCCTTGGCCGGAGGAGGCTCTTGAGCGGGTAGCCAATTCTTTCCTGAATCCATTGGAAATGAAAGAAGATGAAAGGAAGGAAGTCATAGTGATCTGCAAGGAAATTCATACCTCTGCCAGTCAGCTTTCAGAGAGGTATGACATGAGTATTGAATGTAAGAGTTCAAATAGTATATCGGCATCTGGCTGCAATCTTTCTTTTGCAGATTCCTTGCTGAGTTAGGTCGCTATAATTATGTGACACCCACGTCCTACCTGGAACTCATGGCAGCTTTCAGTCAGCTCCTGACGAAGAAGAGAGATGCTGTCATGAAGGCAAAAAAAAGATACACGAATGGTCTGGAAAAATTAGCCTTTGCTGAATCTCAGGTACACGATATGCAACAACTGGAGTTTATACTTTGTTCTAAACACAAATATGTAACAATTGAAAGTGTTTTTCCTTTCTCCATGATTGTACCTCTGCAGGTTGGTGAGATGAAACAGGAGCTGGTAGTCTTACAGCCCAAACTTGAAGAGGCACAGATGGAAAACGATAAAATGATGAAGGTAAAGAGATTACTAACTAGCATCAATTGCATTTTATGAAAATCTACATGCAAAATCTACCATGACGATATGTAGGTGATCGCAGTGGAGTCTGTTGAGGTTGAAGCTACGAGTAAACTTGTACGTGTGGAAGAGGAGGCCACGGCTGTTCAAGCTGCTGAGGCTCAAGCTCTGAAAGATGAGTGTGATAGTGAATTGGCTGAAGCCATCCCTGCCCTGGAAGAAGCAATTGCAGCTTTGAATACCTTAAAAGTGAGAGTCCTCTGAAAAGACAACTTTACCTTGCATGTCATGACCTTCTCTTTGACCTTCCTCTAAATTGCAGCCTGCTGACATAACGGTTGTGAAGTCAATGAAAAACCCTCCTGCTGGAGTTAAGATGGTGATGTCAGCTGTGTGTGTAATGAAGGGAATACCTCCGGATAAAGTGGCAGATCCTGCTGGGTCTGGAAAAAAGGTTTGTTTTGATAAAAAATAAATCTCTAATCGAAAAAAAACATCTTTGCATAAACGTATCATCAATGAAACCATGAAATTATTTTACCATGACATTTTCTTAATGGCCTAGGTTTTGGACTACTGGGGTCCAAGCAAGAAGCTGCTAGGTGACATGAACTTTTTAAGGGATCTTAAAGAATATGACAAGGACAATATTCCTGTAAGTTTCCCAAAACATTTTTGTAATGCGTTATAATAACTTCACTTTATCTCTCCCATCTCTTTATTACAGGAGGAATCAACGCAAAAGATCCGTACTACCTACATGACTAATCCTGACTTCAACCCTGCTAAGGTGGCAAAAGCGTCCTCGGCAGCAGAGGGCCTTTGCAAGTGGATCAAAGCAATGGAGTCCTATGACAGGGTGGTGAAGGTGGGATTTGGCTTCTTAAAAGTAAATGCACTTTTGTGTCTTTGGATACTTACCTCTGTGCTTTTAGATTGTGGCTCCCAAAAAGGCCAAGCAAGCAGAGGCTCAGGCCACTCTGGCTTCTGCCATGGCCACACTATCAGAGAAGAGAGCCCAACTCAAGGAGGTTATGGACCGTTTAGCTGACCTGCAGAGAATATCTGCCGAGAAGACTGAGGAGAAGGCCAAGCTAGAAGCCCAGAGGGATTTGTGTCAACAGAAGCTGGAGAGAGCTGAGAAACTCATCGGTGGTCTGGGTGGGGAGAAAACAAGGTATAACGCTTGTTTTTTATGAGAAGAATTTCAAAGATGAAAATTTGCCACTAAGTGAACGTGTTTTTCCTCAGATGGTCCAAGGCTGCTGAAGATCTGCAGAGCATATATGACAACCTAACGGGGGATGTTCTTATCTCTGCTGGTGTCATGGCCTACCTGGGCGCTTTCACCGCCAGCTTCAGACAGGACTGCATCAGTCAATGGATCAAATTGTGTCAAGTAAGTGTTCTAATTATTTTTATTGACAAAGTCTTTTACTTTCATTTCTAACATGCACGTATGTTGTCATTATGTATTTTCTATAGACTAAGAACATTCCATCATCAGATGACTTCTCTCTGAGTAAGACCCTGGGAGATCCCATTCAGATTAGGGCGTGGAATATCGCCGGTCTTCCCACGGACTCTTTCTCGATTGATAACGGTGTCATAACGAGTAACTCACGTCGATGGTGAGAAGCGTTATGCAAACTATGGTCATGTAATGGTTGCGCAGCATTAATATGCTTGAGTCAATTACAAAGCCAGCAACAACTCCGAATATTCTTCGTCTGCCATCACAGTGTTGTGAAACATGTTAACATTCAGTCTCAGGACTGTCCTCATGTGTCCCTGCGCTTTCAGGCCTCTGATGATTGACCCTCAGGGTCAGGCCAACAAGTGGGTGAAGAATTCAGAGAAAGACAACAACTTGCAGATTATCAAATTAACGGATGATGACTACATGAGAACTTTGGAAAACTGTATTCAGTTTGGAAGCCCCTTACTACTTGAAAATGTAGGAGAAGAGTTGGACCCTTCCCTGGAACCGCTTCTCCTCAAACAAACCTTCAAACAAAGTAAAACAAAATGGGGCCCGGATGCAAAAGGGCCACCTGACATTGAAAACAATGTAAAAACCATCATTGCTGTCATTCTTAATCCACTCAGGTGGTGTGGAATGTATCAAACTGGGGGAAAGCGTGGTTGAGTACTCTCCCGAATTCCGCTTCTACATCACCACAAAGCTGAGGAACCCTCATTATCTACCGGAACTTGCCACCAAGGTGTCTTTGCTCAATTTCATGATCACCCCAGAGGGCTTAGAGGACCAACTGCTCGGGATTGTGGTTGCCAAGGAAAGGTACGACAAATTCTATTGAACCTCCACTCAAATCCTTTGGTCTCTTTGTTAAAAGCTCCCTTCTTCTTCATTTGCTTTGCAGGCCAGAGCTTGAAGAAGAGAGAAATGCACTCATCTTACAATCTGCTGCAAATAACAGGCAACTAAAGGAAACTGAGGACAGGATCCTTGAGACGCTATCGTCCTCAGAAGGAAATATTTTGGAGGATGAGAGTGCCATTCAGGTGCTGGACTCTGCAAAGATCATGTCCAATGAGATTACAAAGAAACAGAAGGCAAGAACCGTGTTCAACATAAGCGGTCTGTGTTGATGTGATGGATTTCTTTGACTCCAAAGTCTCCATGAATTCTCCAGATTGCAGAGGAGACGGAGATCATGATAGCCGAGTCCCGAGAGTGTTACAGATCTATTGCCAAGCACTCGTCTGTCCTGTTCTTCACCATTGCTGACCTGACCAACATAGACCCAATGTATCAGTACTCTCTCACCTGGTTTGTCAACCTCTATATAAACTCCATCCAAGACAGGTGAGGAAAGGACACGGCGTTCTTCGTTTCATGGTATCATGTGATGATGTTGACAGCATATTTTTAGATGCTATTTCGAGGTTTTAAAAATCCTCTCCTGTTTTTAATTCAGCAAAAAGTCCAAGATCTTGGAAAAGAGGGTCATGTACCTGGTGGATCACTTCACCTACAACTTGTTCTGCAATGTCTGTCGGTCTCTCTTTGAGAAGGATAAACTTCTCTTCTCCTTCATCCTCTGCTGCAACCTACTTCTGTGAGTGTCACAAACCATTTAGGGATAACAAGTGACTCGTTCGGATCATTCTGCCTTCTCTAAATAAAACAAATACTGGCATTCCCATCAGGGCAAAGGGTGAGATTGAGTACCCCGACCTACTCTTCTTGATGACGGGAGGTGTGGGCCTGCAGAACACCCTTGCTAATCCTGATCCGAGCTGGCTGCAAGAGAAGAGCTGGGATGAGATTTGTCGAGCCAACGAGCTTCCTGGCTTAAAAGGAATCAAGTGAGAACATTTACCAACGTTATATGAATTGTTCTGAATAATACCAAACCTTTTAAAAATGCTGGCACTTTAATTGTGTTCATCCCACAGAGATACATTTATTGCAAGCCCAGAACTTTTCAAACCTGTTTTTGAAAGCAAAGATCCTAGTGGTGTTCCTTTGCCCTCACCTTGGGATGAAAAACTCAATGAACTGCAGAAGATGATCATCGTCCGCTGTCTCAGGCCTGACAAAATTGTGCCAGCTGTGCACAGATATGTGATAAGTAAGATTGGGAAGAATTTTGTTCAGCCACCTCCCTTTGACCTGAGCAAGAGCTACAATGACTCCAACGCCACCATCCCGCTGGTATTTGTGCTTTCCCCTGGTGCCGATCCCATGGCTAGTAGGTTGTGCAATTTACTTCTGAAACTTCATGCAGCGCTGACACGTAAAGATGATGACATATTAACGCTCCACAGGCTTACTGAAGTTTGCTGGTGACAAGGACATGGGCGGGGCCAATTTCCAGTCCATTTCTCTGGGGCAGGGCCAAGGACCCATTGCTTTAAAAATGATCTGTACAGCCATGCAGAATGGGACTTGGGTGTGTTTGCAAAACTGTCATCTGGCTGTGTCCTGGATGTCCACCCTGGAGAAGATCTGCGAAGACTTTAGTCCCGCAACATGCCACGAAGACTTCCGACTTTGGCTCACAAGCTACCCTTCGCCCAAGGTAAGGTGAAACATGATGTTCGCCAAGCTGTGGAGCACTCTGTTTTTTTCTAGTTTGTGCTTTGAAGCTGCCTCCTCTCTGAATTCAGTTTCCAGTGACGCTTCTGCAGAACGGGGTCAAAATGACAAACGAGCCGCCAACAGGACTACGATTAAACATACTGCAGTCGTACATGTCAGATCCTGTTTGTGACCAAAACTTCTTCAATAATTGCACGAATAAAGAACTGGTGAGTTTGAGGCTGCCAATTGAATGATTTGGCCACACTCTAGTATCAATACGTTTATTTCTTACACCGTTTTAACTGTAATGGATTTTAGGTCTGGGAAAAGCTCCTGTATGGCCTGTGCTTCTTCCATGCACTTGTTCAGGAAAGAAGGAAGTTTGGCCCACTCGGCTGGAATATTCCGTATGGCTTCAATGAGACTGATCTTCACATAAGCATCAGACAGCTCCAGGTAGTTACTCCCACTCACAGAATTGCTCCCGTCGCATGCCCCGTAAGGCATGTCCTCTGTCTTCCTCTGTAGTTGTTTATCAATCAGTACGATGAAGTGCCTTTTGAGGCCATTACTTACCTGACCGGAGAGTGCAACTATGGAGGCCGCGTCACCGACAACTGGGATCGGCGCCTCCTGAACACCATGTTGGCTGACTTCTACAACAGGGATGTTGTGGATAAGCCTTCATATCCTTTCTCAACTAGCGGTGACTATGTTGCACCCCCCAAATCTTCCTACGATGACTACTTACGATTTATCAAGGTAAAGCGTAACGTCACGTAGTCATGAGATGGTTTGTGAGACTTCCAAAAACCTAACAATAAGTTTGTGGCCTACCAGGAACTTCCACTCACCCAACACCCAGAAATTTTTGGGATGCACGAAAATGTGGACATTTCAAAGGACCTACAGCAGACCAAGCAGCTGTTTGATTCGTTGCTTCTCACCCAGGGAGGAGGCTCGAAGGGGGGAGGTAGCTCTGGGAGTGACAATGTGCTGTACGATATAGCCAGTGACATCCTCAATAAGGTATGGTGAAGATATCAATTTGTCCATTTCCAGGTGTGACAATGGTTAACTGTATGGATATCATACATTTCGGAAAATTATAATAGATTGTATTGAATTTCATCAGATTCCAAATAACTTTGAACTCGAAGTATCTCTTATGAAGTACCCGGTACTCTACAAGGAGAGCATGAACACTGTGCTTGTCCAAGAAATGGAGCGCTACAACACGTATGGACAAACACTTTATGTGTAATTTGATGTCATGTAAAAAAAGCTCCCCTGACCTCTTTCTTCTTCTCAGGCTTTGTAGTACCATCCGTGTTAGTCTTCAGAACCTGCTGAAGGCCCTCAAGGGTTTAGTGGTGATGGATGCAGAGCTGGAGGGAATTGCAAATAGTCTGGCAGTGGGCAAGGTTCCAGAGCAATGGGCCAAACGCTCGTACCCGAGCCTCAAGCCCCTGGGCAGCTACATTAATGACTTTCTCGCAAGGCTCAAGTTTTTGCAGGTGATTGACAATTGCCTGGACATGAGGATGTCTTGTCCACTTAGGTATTCACATGAATCCTATGTGCCCGCAGGTTTGGTTTGATAATGGCAAGCCCAGTGTGTTTTGGCTCTCGGGATTCTTCTTCACCCAGGCTTTTCTAACGGGGGCTACGCAGAACTACGCCAGGAAATACAATATTCCAATTGACCTGTTGGGCTTTGATTTTGAGGTCAACATTCATTGCTCATAACAGACTTCTTTGAGGAATTCCATGCTTAATGTTATGATTTCATCCTTCAGGTTCTAGCAGTTGATCAGTCAGACACACCTCCAGAAGATGGTGTCTACACTAATGGGTTGTTTCTTGATGGAGCTCGATGGGACAAAGAAAGGTAGAGGGGGCCACATAAGGGTCTTTTACCATCATCATGATTATTTGAAGAGCAGGACAAAAACTTTAGAAGCAGCCTAAAAAATGTAATTGTGTTTTTTTTCTATCATCAGTGGAGTTTTAGCAGAGCAGTACCCCAAAATCCTATTTGACACAGTGCCCATTATCTGGATTAAACCAAGTGAGTATACGTTTAGATGTGTTTAATACATTGCCCTAATAATCACCAATATTTGACAATTGTTACTTCATCTGTATGTTTTTATAATTTCTTTGCTTTATTTTTCTTATCTGCAGCAAAAAACATCCCAGATGAATCTGACAGTCGCTACGTTTCTCCTCTCTACAAGACAAGCGAGAGAAGGGGCATCCTCTCTACAACGGGACACTCCACCAATTTTGTCATTCCAATGTTGTTGCCCACCGCCAAGCGCCCTCAGCACTGGATCAAACGCGGTGTGGCACTACTCTGTCAGCTTGATGACTGACAGAAAAAGAAAAAAAAAGAGAAACACACGAGGTTGTATAGGATGGATTATACCCATCAAAGACCCTTAATCACAAAGGGAATGACAATGTCATACAACTTGGAATAACTATAATATATATGATAAAACTGAAGTGTTTACCATGTGACTGAACACACTGTATCTAAACTGCCCCTGCTGTAAACATCAAACTCCTTGTAAAGAAGGTACTCTTTCAGTCTAGGCGGAAGAGGGAGGTAACTGATGAAAACAGATGCTTTCAAACGGAGTCCATTAAGATGCTCTCGAATCTGTAGCCGGCACAGGTGCTTCAAGCTTCGTGCATTTCCTGGGAAACAATCAATTCAGCAAGTTCACCTGAGGTCAACAATGCCTAAAATGACTGATGAAGTAGCAAGTGCATACTTTGGATTTGGCAGATCTGCGCCCACTGCTTTTGCTCCTGTAAGACTTCCCTCATTTTGGCGCAGAAGGTGACATGGTTGGTGTAGTCGAGCATGATTCGTACCACCTGAGCAGATAAGTGCTTGAGCCAAGACACGGTTATCACCTCACAGAACTAAGGGGGAAAAACAAGATATCAGACATCCTGGGAATGTGTTTTCTCCACATCTGCAGTCCCCAACCTTTTTTGGACTAGTTTCATGTCAAGTTTCATACTGAATGTCTGCAAAACATTTTGGGGTTTCTATCATTTTTGACCCATCTCACCACCATATCTTTGATAACCGATGCTGTCCAAGGAGCCGAGTCATGGCGACCGTCACCATACGGGCAGTCAAAGCAACGTTTGACGTCGTAGCCGTGGTTCAGAATCATTCTCAGCATGACTTCATCTTTTAGTGCATACTGCAGGGCTGAGGGAAAGTGGGTAGGGTTGACTCGAGAGTAGTAGTTCACGTTTGCCCCAAACTTCAGCAAGGTATTAATGAGCTCATAGTTGCCCTGTCTCATTGCCACCTGTAAACAACTGATAGGGTCCTGGTTCACCATTGCCCCCGCCTGCAGTAACAGGCGAGTACACTGAAGATCGTTGTTGGACACAGAGAAAAAAAGGGCAGACTTGCGTTCATCATCATAGTTGCGGCGCACCCTCGGGTGTAACATTTGGTTTGGGTCAAAGTCAGCTTTGAGCAGCAACTCCAAGCAATGTGCATGCCCTCCAGCAGCTGCAGAGTGAAGAGGACTCATCCCACTCTCCTTTATTGCACACAGTTTTGTCACTGGGATGAGGCGTTGTAGTGCTCTGTCAAAGAACAGGTGAATTAAGAACAAAGCTGTAGGTTCAAGTAAAAATGGAACAGCACAATGTTTCTCACAGAATGTGACCATGGTATGCCGCATGGTGAATTGGCAGATGGCCACTGTAAAAAGGCGAGTTAGGATCTGCTCCATGGTCCAGCAGCAAGGATATTACATCAGGGTTTCCTGATGCTGCTGCGTCAAACAAGATACTGTCAGATTCTGACTGGCACTCAACATTTGCGCCTACAAAACAAATATTCAATTGCTTTATGGTTGTAAGAGGGGCGTTAAATACATTTCAAATCTGCTCATATCTTTTTCCTTTTACTCCAGCTCATCTTGTACCTTTCTGTAACAAGTGCTCCATCACGTTTAGATGTCCATTTTGTGCCGCCAGAGCAAGTGGTGTTTTCTTTTTGATGTCACAAGCATTTGGGTTGGCACCAGACTCAAGGAGGAGACAGACAAAATTCTCCAAGCCAAGGAAGGCAGACTCATGAAGTGCTGTCCTTCCAAGCGGGCCAAGCTGATCCACTTGAGCGTCGTAGTGAAGCAATAATGTTGCCAGGTCATACTGGTCATTTAGAATAGCTAAGAAATAAGATCCATAAAAGTCTCGGAAAATACATTTTTTTTTTGGACAAACATGCGAGAACTACCTGCCATTAATGGAGAATCTTGCTCATCATCCTGGATATCGGGGTTGCAGCCATTCTGTAAAAGGAATGTGGAGTTCTGTCGACGGCCATAAACTACAGCTAAAAACAATGATGTCTCCCCCTTGAATGTGCGACACTGGGCAGCCCCAAAATGTGAAGCTGGAAACCAAACAAGAGTTGACATGAGCACAAAAGCCGTGTTGTCAAACATTAGAAGGCAATACCTGAAAAGATGATTTCGAGTATGTATTTACTCTCCTGCACTGCAGCTGCATGTAGTGGAATCCACCCATGCTCATTAATTCTGGAAAGTCTTTCTGGTTGTTCAGTTAGTCGCTTGAGTGCATCCTCATCACCTGCATGAAGCCAATATTACATGAAGACATGTCCATGAAATCTCCTCTAGTGTGACACACAAGTTTGATCATAGTAAAAATAAGGAAAACCCCCCAAATCCGAGCAATCTTTGGTAGGCAGGGTTAGGAGTACTCAAAGCACACCCATAGAGGAACAGGGAGAACATTCAAACTCCTAACAGGAAGGCCGGAGCCGGAATCGAACCCTGCATGTCTAAACTCTTACATAACATTTTAAATAACAGTTATCTTAACAATGAGCTGCAATCTGTAATTTTTTTTTTTTTTTATGGGGGGTTGGTATTTGATGTGCCTTGCATGCAGTACATTGCAATGAAACCTGCTCAACTCTCAATTTGCACTAAACTTTTTATTATGAGCACGCTACTCCAATTAAATTGTTTTTATTGGATTCTAAAAAGTGAATGCAAAAATGCACGCTCTTTCAAGTTATTCTTAAATGAGCCATACACATGTCATGTTACTTATCAGGACCTGACAGAGAGCATGTTATTGTAGTCTACGGTGCAAACTCAAAAAGTAGATCCTGTCATCATAAAAAAATGGGCACTCATTCAGGTTTTTCCCAAAGACATTATATTTTTGTTTATGGCCAATGTTTTGGAGGCAATTTGCAACAGCAACAATAGCTAATGTATTTAAGGCACTGAAATGTGCGTGCATGAGTTAATCGCATCTTACCCTCAGCAATCGCTTTGAATATATCATCAGGGTCTTCGGTACTATTCAGATGACTACAACATGAAAATAAAGGGTGAGGCAAAAAATAATAACCACTGAAATTAATGTTGCATCAACAATCACCTTGGACTCAGTCCCTTGAGCTTTCTGTATTCAATGAGACTTTCCTCTATTATAGATTGGGTTGTTACATCTTCATCCGAGTCATCTTCGGATTGAGAAATGTCATCTTTTGTATCTGCGTTCATCTGTTTGTCCAGTTGATAACTATAATGTATGGCCAAACAAGGTATTGCAATCCTCAATCTGTTTCTTCTTGTTGGAATGAACATAGAAACGACCCAAACATACAAGACAATAAATTAGGAAAAGTGGGCCAAATACAGAGGTTCTACTTCATAAATTCAGCATGAGTCAACTTTGTCAGGCCACTTGAGAGCAGAGAATGTGTAGAAAGCTTCCTCTTCCAGGTAAATTCATGCATAATTTTTTTGGGCAAGCCAGGGTGAAAGTACACACATTAAAAAAGAACAATTTTGATTAGCCTGGCAACATCAGCATTTCATAATCGATAGCAATAATAATCAGGTTGTTCGATAGACGTTGATTTTGTAGTGTACTGTTTACCTTCAGTCAGGCTGTGCTCCTTCTGGGACTCGAACAGCAGTGTAGTTGGACACCCTTGCACGACTGATATTTATAGCTCTTCAACTATAAATAACAGATTGTGGCGCCTACCATGCATATATTACCCGTACACCTAGTTTTCATCCATTGCTGAGGTCATAGCTCAGAATAGTTGGTGCAATTGTAATCAGACACCAGAATTCAGGGGATTAAAACTTTATGTCAGTGCTCTCAGGCATTGGAGGTGAAAGGTCAGATTCAAATCACAGTGAAGACACAAGATAAAAGACAAAGGTGCCAGAAGGGAGAAAAACCTCAGATCGCAATCCAATCATCTGATCATATCTGTCCCCCTCCACTCAAAAAACACTATTAAAAATGTAGCTTCCTTAGAATATGAAAAACAGCAGTCTACAGGTTTATATTTATTAAAAAAAACATACTGTAAAAACAATCTGATAAAATTTAAAGAATTAAACCGTTTCCTCATCATGATCCATCTAACAATCGTTTAGCGTGCACGCCATGGCCAGCATGAAAAACTCATAATCAAACGAATACATAATATTAGTTTTTTCTCACCGAAAATATAAAAATTTATGCCCGAGTATTGTTACAATGTTTGTCGACATGTGACACTGTTTAAAAATATGTTGGCTAATCAACCCCGATACAAAACCAAATCTAAATCACATGCACATATTATATCTTGTCCTTTTCATTGAAACAAATAATCCAAATTGGCCTGTGAAGTTCTCAGTCATCAAGCTGACAGAGTAGTGCCACGCCACGCTTGATCCAGTGCTGAGGGCGCTTGGCGGTGGGCAATAACATTGGAACGACGAAATTGGTGGAGTGTCCCGTTGTAGAGAGAGTGCCCCTCCTTTCGCTGGTCTTGTAGAGAGGAGAAAGGTAGCGACCGTCAGATTCATCTGGGATGTCTTTTGCTGCAGATAAGAAAAATAAGCAAAGAAATTATAAAAACATACAGATGAAGTAACAATTGTTAAAAAAATATTGGTGATTATTAGGGCAGTGTATTAAACACATCTAAACGTATACTCACTTGGTTTGATCCAGATAATGGGCACTGTGTCAAATAGGATTTTGGGATACTGCTCCGCTAAAATTCCACTGATGATAGACACAACACAATTATAATTTTTAGACTGCTTCTCAAATATTTGTCCTGCACTTCAAATAATTATCATGATGGTAAAAGACCCTTGTGTGTACCTTTCTCTGTCCCATCGAGCTCCATCAAGAAACAACCCATAAGTGTAGACACCATCTTCTGGAGGCGTGTCTGACTGATCAACTGCTAGAACCTGAAGGATGAAATCACACCATTACCCATTGAATTGCTCAGAGAAGTCGATTATGAGCAATTAAGACGTGACGTTTCGAAGAAAAAAAAGAATGTTGACCTCAAAATCAAAGCCCAACAAGTCAATTGGAATATTGTATTTCCTGGCGTAGTTCTGCGTAGCTCCCGTTAGAAAAGCCTGGGTGAAGAAGAATCCCGACAGCCAAAACACACTGGGCTTGCCATTATCAAACCAAACCTGCGGGCACATAGGATTCATGTGAATACCTAAGTGGACAAGACATCCTCATGTCCAGGCAATTGTCAATCACCTGCAAAAACTTGAGCCTTGCGAGAAAGTCATTAATGTAGCTGCCCAGGGGCTTGAGGCTCGGGTACGAGCGTTTGGCCCATTGCTCTGGAACCTTGCCCACCGCCAGACTATTTGCAATTCCCTCCAGCTCTGCATCCATCACCACTAAACCCTTGAGGGCCTTCAGCAGGTTCTGAAGACTAACACGGATGGTACTACAAAGCCTGACAAGAAGAAAGAGGTCAGAGGAGCTTTGTTTACATGACATCAAATTGCGTACAAAGTGTTTATCCATACGTGTTGTAGCGCTCCATTTCTTGGACAAGCACAGTGTTCATGCTCTCCTTGTAGAGTACCGGGTACTTCATAAGAGATACTTCGAGGTCAAAGTTATTTGGAATCTGGTGAGATTAAATACAATCTATAATAATTTTCCAAAGTTAACAGTTAACCATTATCACACCCACCAAATTGATATATTCATCATACCTTACTGAGGATATCATTGGCTATGTCATACAGTGCATTGTCACTCCCAGAGCTACCTCCCCCCTTTGAGCCTCCTCCCTGGGTGAGAAGCAGCGAATCAAACAGCAGCTTGGTCTGCTGTAGATCCTTTGAAATGTCCACATTTTCATGCATGCCAAAAATTTCTGGGTATTGGGTGAGTGGAAGCTCCTAGTAGGCCACAAACCTATTGTTAGGCTTTTGGAAGTCTCACAAACCATCTCATGACAGTGACATTACGCTTTACCTTGATAAATTGAAGGTAGTCATCATAGGAAGATTTGGGGGGTGTAACATAGTCACCGCTAGGTGAGAAAGGAAATGAAGGCTTATCCACAACATCCCGGTTGTAGAAGTCAGCCAACATGGTGTTCAGGAGGCGCCGATCCCAGTTGTCGGTGACGCGGCCTCCATAGTTGCACTCTCCGGTCAGGTAAGTAATGGCCTCAAAAGGCACTTCATCGTACTGATTGATAAACAACTACAGAGGAAGACAGAGGACATGCCTTACGGGGCATGCGACGGGAGCAATTCTGTGAGTGGGAGTAACTACCTGGAGCTGTCTGATGCTTATGTGAAGATCAGTCTCATTGAAGCCATACGGAATATTCCAGCCGAGTGGGCCAAACTTCCTTCTTTCCTGAACAAGTGCATGGAAGAAGCACAGGCCATACAGGAGCTTTTCCCAGACCTAAAATCCATTACAGTTAAAACGGTGTAAGAAATAAACGTATTGATACTAGAGTGTGGCCAAATCATTCAATTGGCAGCCTCAAACTCACCAGTTCTTTATTCGTGCAATTATTGAAGAAGTTTTGGTCACAAACAGGATCTGACATGTACGACTGCAGTATGTTTAATCGTAGTCCTGTTGGCGGCTCGTTTGTCATTTTGACCCCGTTCTGCAGAAGCGTCACTGGAAACTGAATTCAGAGAGGAGGCAGCTTCAAAGCACAAACTAGAAAAAAACAGAGTGCTCCACAGCTTGGCGAACATCATGTTTCACCTTACCTTGGGCGAAGGGTAGCTTGTGAGCCAAAGTCGGAAGTCTTCGTGGCATGTTGCGGGACTAAAGTCTTCGCAGATCTTCTCCAGGGTGGACATCCAGGACACAGCCAGATGACAGTTTTGCAAACACACCCAAGTCCCATTCTGCATGGCTGTACAGATCATTTTTAAAGCAATGGGTCCTTGGCCCTGCCCCAGAGAAATGGACTGGAAATTGGCCCCGCCCATGTCCTTGTCACCAGCAAACTTCAGTAAGCCTGTGGAGCGTTAATATGTCATCATCTTTGAGTGTCAGCGCTGCATGAAGTTTCAGAAGTAAATTGCAGAACCTACTAGCCATGGGATCGGCACCAGGGGAAAGCACAAATACCAGCGGGATGGTGGCGTTGGAGTCATTGTAGCTCTTGCTCAGGTCAAAGGGAGGTGGCTGAACAAAATTCTTCCCAATCTTACTTATCACATATCTGTGCACAGCTGGCACAATCTTGTCAGGCCTGAGACAGCGGACGATGATCATCTTCTGCAGTTCATTGAGTTTTTCATCCCAGGGTGCGGGCAAAGGAACACCACTAGGATCTTTGCTTTCAAAAACAGGCTTGAAAAGTTCTGGGCTTGCAATAAATGTATCTCTGTGGAATTAACACAATTAAAGTGCCAGCGTTTTTAAAAGGTTCGGTATTATTCAGAACAGTTCATAAAACGTTGGTAAATGTTCTCACTTGATTCCTTTTAAGCCAGGAAGCTCGTTGGCTCGACAAATCTCATCCCAGCTCTTCTCTTGCAGCCAGCTCGGATCAGGATTAGCAAGGGTGTTCTGCAGGCCCACACCTCCCGTCATCAAGAAGACCAGGTCGGGGTACTCAATCTCACCCTTTGCCCTGATGGGAATGCCAGTATTTGTTTTATTTACAGAAGGCAGAATGATCGGAACGAGTCACTTGTTATCCCTAAATGGTTTGTGACACTCACAGAAGTAGGTTGCAGCAGAGGATGAAGGAGAAGAGAAGTTTATCCTTCTCAAAGAGAGACCGACAGACATTGCAGAACAAGTTGTAGGTGAAGTGATCCACCAGGTACATGACCCTCTTTTCCAAGATCTTGGACTTTTTGCTGAATTAAAAACAGGAGAGGATTTTCAAAACCTCGAAATAGCATCTAAAAATATGCTGTCAATATCATCACGATACCATGAAACGAAGAACGCCGTGTGCTTTCCTCACCTGTCTTGGATGGAGTTTATATAGAGGTTGACAAACCAGGTGAGAGAGTACTGATACATTGGGTCTATGTTGGTCAGGTCAGCAATGGTGAAGAACAGGACAGACGAGTGCTTGGCAATAGATCTGTAACACTCTCGGGACTCGGCTATCATGATCTCCGTCTCCTCTGCAATCTGGAGAATTCATGGAGACTTTGGAGTCAAAGAAATCCATCACATCAACACAGACCGCTTATGTTGAACACGGTTCTTGCCTTCTGTTTCTTTGTAATCTCATTGGACATGATCTTTGCAGAGTCCAGCACCTGAATGGCACTCTCATCCTCCAAAATATTTCCTTCTGAGGACGATAGCGTCTCAAGGATCCTGTCCTCAGTTTCCTTTAGTTGCCTGTTATTTGCAGCAGATTGTAAGATGAGTGCATTTCTCTCTTCTTCAAGCTCTGGCCTGCAAAGCAAATGAAGAAGAAGGGAGCTTTTAACAAAGAGACCAAAGGATTTGAGTGGAGGTTCAATAGAATTTGTCGTACCTTTCCTTGGCAACCACAATCCCGAGCAGTTGGTCCTCTAAGCCCTCTGGGGTGATCATGAAATTGAGCAAAGACACCTTGGTGGCAAGTTCTGGTAGATAATGAGGGTTCCTCAGCTTTGTGGTGATGTAGAAGCGGAATTCGGGGGAGTACTCAACCACGCTCTCCCCCAGTTTGATACATTCCACACCACCTGAGTGGATTAAGAATGACAGCAATGATGGTTTTTACATCGTTTTCAATGTCAGGTGGCCCTTTTGCATCTGGGCCCCAATTTGTTTTACTTTGTTTGAAGGTTTGTTTGAGGAGAAGCGGTTCCAGGGAAGGGTCCAACTCTTCTCCTACATTTTCAAGCAGTAAGGGGCTTCCAAACTGAATACAGTTTTCCAAAGTTCTCATGTAGTCATCATCTGTTAATTTGATAATCTGCAATTTGTTGTCTTTCTCTGAATTCTTCACCCACTTGTTGGCCTGACCCTGAGGGTCAATCATCAGAGGCCTGAAAGTGCAGGGACACATGAGGACAGTCCTGAGACTGAATGTTAACATGTTTCACAACACCAAGATGGCAGAGGAAGAATATTTGGAGTTGTTACTGCTTTTCCTTCTGAGTGGCTTTGTAATTGACTCAAGCATATCAACCATTGCATGACCATAGTTTGCATAACACTTCTCACCATCGACGTGAGTTACTCGTTATGACACCGTTATCAATCGAGAAAGAGTCCGTGGGAAGACCGGCGATATTCCACGCCCTAATCTGAATGGGATCTCCCAGGGTCTTACTCAGAGAGAAGTCATCTGATGATGGAATGTTCTTAGTCTATAGAAAATACATAATGACAACATATGTGCATGTTAGAAATGAAAGTAAAAGACTTTGTCAATAAAAATAATTAGAAGACTTACTTGACACAATTTGATCCATTGACTGATGCAGTCCTGTCTGAAGCTGGCGGTGAAAGCGCCCAGGTAGGCCATGACACCAGCAGAGATAAGAACATCCCCGGTTAGGTTGTCATATACGCTCTGCAGATCTTCAGCAGCCTTGGACCATCTGAGGAAAAACACGTTCACTTAGTGGCAAATTTTCATCTTTGAAATTCTTCTCATAAAAACAAGCGTTATACCTTGTTTTCTCACCACCCAGACCACCGATGAGTTTCTCAGCTCTCTCCAGCTTCTGTTGACACAAATCCCTCTGGGCTTCTAGCTTGGCCTTCTCCTCAGTCTTCTCGGCAGATATTCTCTGCAGGTCAGCTAAACGGTCCATAACCTCCTTGAGTTGGGCTCTCTTCTCTGATAGTGTGGCCATGGCAGAAGCCAGAGTGGCCTGAGCCTCTGCTTGCTTGGCCTTTTTGGGAGCCACAATCTAAAAGCACAGAGGTAAGTATCCAAAGACACAAAAAGTGCATTTACTTTTAAGAAGCCAAATCCCACCTTCACCACTCTGTCATAGGACTCCATTGCTTTGATCCACTTGCAAAGGCCCTCTGCTGCTGAGGACGCTTTTGCCACCTTAGCAGGGCTGAAGTCAGGATTTGTCATGTAGGTCGCGCGGATAATTTTCATGGATTCCTCCTGTACAAAAGAAAGGGGAGAGATATATTGAAGTGTTTTTCTTGTTAATGCATTGAGAGTCACAATTTACCGTATAATCACTCACAGGAATATTGTCTTTGTCGTATTCTTTCAGCTCCTTTAAAAAGTTCATGTCGCCTAAGAGTTTCTTACTTGGACCCCAGTAGTCCAAAATCTTGGAAATTAAGAAAAGGTAAAACAAATGTCATGTTTCCATGCAAATGCTGTTTATATTTTTAAATATTGGCAATCTTTTAAAATGGTAAACCTTTTTTCCGGAACCAGCAGGATCTGCCACCTTATCTGGAGCCAATCCTTTCATCACACATACAGCTGACATCACCAGCTTTACTCCAGCGGGGGGATTTTTCATGGATTTGACAACTGTAATGTCAGCAGGCTGCAAACAAGAAGGGAACTGAAGATCAGCCATACAATCTTAAAAGGTTACGTGCAAGGCTAATGTTAGCTTAGTAAGGAGTTTTGTCACCTTTAAGGTGTTCAAAGCTGAGGTTGCTTCCTCCAGGGCAGGAATGGCCTCAGCCAATTCACTATCACATTCATCTTTCAGAGCTTGAGCCTCAGCAGCTTGAATAGCCGTGGCCTCTTCTTCAATACCCACAAGTTTACTTGTAGCTTCCACTTCCACAGACTCCACTGCGATCACCTAGAGGTAATCATGGTAGACTATGCAATTTTGTAATTTTTTTCATATAAAACTTGTAGTGTTGCTTAGTGTTGCTACCTTCATCATTTTTTCATTTTCTATCTGTGCCAATTCCAGTTTGGGCTGCAACTCTACCAGCTCTAGTTTCATCTCACCAACCTTAAGTGACATACATCAGGGAACGTTTGTAGACAAATTCAGTCTTGCCCTCACCCATCCGGCATAAAACTAAACAAGTCACTCTTTTGTCATCTTTCTATTCCTGACAATTTATAGCTTTGAACAAAATTCTATTAATTTACATAATTTTACTTTTACTTGATATTTTGGAATAAAAAAAAGTCTCCAGTAAAGCAAGTTTGAAAGCATGACATATTTGAAATGGAGAAAAACAATCTAATCCAACTTGAACACACTATATACCTGAGATTCAGCAAAGGCCAGTTTTTCCAGACCATTAGTGTATCTTCTCTTTGCCTTCATGACAGCATCTCTCTTCTTCGTCAGCAGCTGACTAAAAGCTGCCATGAGCTCCAAATAGGATGTGGGTGTCACATAATTATGGCGCCCTAGCTCAGTGAGGAATCTGCAAAGAAAACATAAGTGTAAAACACAAGTACTCTTACTTTTAGTTTGGTTTAGTGAGTCACACCTCGCTGAAAGTTGGCTTGCAGAGGTGTGAAATGTTTTGCATATAGGTACGACCTCCTTCCTCTCCCTTTCTTTCATGTCCAGCGGCTGCAGAAAAGAGTTGGCTACCCGCTCAAGGGCCTCCTCGGGCCATGGCTGTCAGGTCCAGATAAAAATGTTTTTAAACACAAGCATGCAACTCCATATTTCATCAGTAAAAACTCAAATTGATTCTGTAGTTTTCGTACCTGAAACCAGTTAATGGTGCAACAGTTAATAAGAGATGGAAACTGGCGCAGACGATTGCGAAAGGCTTCACCAATAGGACTAAAAGCCACAACAATGTGCAGGTTTTGCTTGCAGCGTGCCACAAAGTAGTTGAACAGAGTTAAAGAGCTCAACTCCACACTCTTATTCTTCGCTTGGGCAATGGGACGTACTGTCTGGAAATGGGTCGAGAAAGAGATTGTTCATATGTTGTGCAGGGTCGATGATATTAAACTTGTAATTGTGATGGTCTGACTAGGCTATTAGGCACAATGCACAACTTGATGTCATACCTCAATGATATCCTGTTTCTCATCCATAGGAAACATGTTGGGAACCTCTCCTGTGTTCAGGACACTGTTAACATCTTCAAGAAAAGCCTCATCTTTGATCTGAGCATCAGTGAGCAAAAAAACGATCCTTTGACCTTTCACCCCTGCATCCCTGAGCAGCTTCTGTAATGTCATGTTAAAGGTTAGTGTTGACATCACACTCAGACAACGGATGTCATAACACTTATGATGCATGGAGATAACAAGCACAACACTGACCTTGAGGTCATCTCTCCACTCAACCATGCCATAGCTCTTTGAGATCTCAGGCTGGAAAAGGCTCATCTGGGCGATGAACGTGGCCAAACGAGTGATGGACTGGCGCCCACTGCCTCCCACTCCTACGAGGAGAGCATGTCCTCCTGGTTGCTTCAACACACGGCTTATACGGGATAGGTGCTCCAAGACATAGCTAGATTAGACAAAATTTGTTAGATATTCATTGATATTTTTGTATTAATGGTATTAGGGGTGCATTAAAAGCAAAGTTTGTCTTAAAAGAGCCATATCATGCTAAATTTACTTTTTGGAGCCTTCAGTTAAAATGCTAATTCCTAACCGAGATGACCACCAGAGTGTTTTTTTTCTATTCACTCTTCTTGAAGCATTCTTGCTCATTCCTCCTTTCTGTCATATTATGCTAAAGGTAATATCTAATCATATATATGTATATATTGTGAAAAGCTTAAAATAGCATGACACAGCTCCTTTAAGAGAAACTAACATTAAAAACAAACTAAAAGAATCTGTTTTAAAACAATATTCTGTACATTCTTGGATTTTTTTAAGCGAGTAATGTCATTGTGATTTACCGGAAGATGACGAGATACATGCGGCTTTTGTTCATCTGGTTGTATTCAACCATACATGCCTCCACTACCTCAGCAAAGCTTTCTACTGAGGGCACCTCAGCATATAAGCGTTCCTCAGGCTCGAGGTCAGGGTTCATGTAGTCGCCAAACAGTAGATTTTGCAGGTCTTGCTCGACCAACTAACAAATAAGAACATACCAAATCAAAATTACAGACAATCTTGCGTTTCATTTTTAAAAGCATCACAAATTCTTATCCCATGCGTCAAAAATTAATATCCATCCATCCATCCAATATCTGTACCACTTGTCCCCACGGGGATCGCAGGCGTGCTGGAGCCGATCCCAGCTGTCATCAGGCAGTAGTCACAATGAGAACAGAAAGAAATAAAAGCAAGCCAACGTACGAGCCTGCCTTGTTTGAGGTGATCAAACACCAGGTTGAAGCCTTCATTGAAGTGATCTTTGAGGATTTTGGTCATCAGCTGATAGAACCAAGCTCGATCCTTGTCATCCACCAGACGGTCATAAAAGACGCGAAAGACCTCGTGGACAAACAGTCGGATCATAGTGCGCTTGTTCTCCAGAGACTTGCTCTTCACAAGCAGGCACCCTTGTATAACACGTGAGAAGTCCCGCAGATTAAAAGTGTAATGAGACTTAGCTGGTGTCGGAAGCAAGTTCTCCATGGCTTGCTTGTAGACCTTTGGAAAGACATTTGGGAAACTCAAGTATGGGAAAGATAAGGCTTTGCTGATAGGAATGTGTTGGTCCAATTCGGAGAACTCACTTCCATGGTTGCTGTCACCGTTTGGCTCCCCACAGTGAAATATTCCGGTGGAAATTCATTGTTCTTTAGATAGAACGCAACCATAGAGGAGAAGATGCGAACCATGGTCTCATCGCTGAAAGAATTGATGCTAAAAATGTTGAAGTGGCGCAGGAAGCGAGATGTCACAGCATTCCTGCCGCCACCAGGAGGACCCATGGCTGTAAGGATCTGAATGTCGACTAATTTGATGCCAGAAGTATCCTTCAGGTCATACCTGTCAAAAAACAATGGAATGTTCCAACGGTGTTTTCTATCCTCTTACATTCAATGTCCTTCGTAAGGTGGCAACGGCTCGCACCACTTTTTGTGATCCAAAAACTGTCGAAAAAGCTCCACAGGCGGCTGAGCTCCAAACTGTTCCAGCGCTGGCATATTCACATCATCTACGAATATGAGATATTTCTTTCCCATAGGAGGGCCAAACACACCTTTCCTTCTCTTATCTAATTTGGCCATGATAATGTTCTGGAAAAGACCACGAGTAAACAATCCAAGTTGTAAAAACATTCATTTTCGTCATAGTCGTTCCAATTTACCTGTGTTTGGTTGGCAGTGGTGCGGGCTGAAAAATTGATTGCGAGGGGTAAAAAGAGGTCTTTGTCCAGACCGTTCATCAACTTCTCCATGACATACACTGACTTTCCAGTGCCAGTAGGGCCAGCCAAGAGCAGAGGCCTGAGCAAAGAAAGTCGTTCACACAAAGTCATACCATTCAAATGTCCGTGAGCAGATAACATACATTCCATAGGTGATGCAAATGTCCATTAGGAAGGTGTAACGAACTGAGTCAATGGTCGGAACAATGATGTCCTGCACTTTGGTGGTTTTGTCTCCGAGGGTGACGTTTTTGATGGTATCATTCCAGTGAACCCATTTGCCTCTTCCTTTAAACTGAACAAGATATTACTTAGATTTGACTGCAAAAGACAGATTCAAAAGTAAAAGACAAAGGGTTCTGCTTAATGTTATTCAGCAGTACCTCGTAGAAATAGTCATACACAAGGCCTTTCTCATCCACTGGGCACTCCCATTTGCCAATAATATCAGGAACTGGATGATCTGCCAACTTCCCAGCCACTATATCCCGAATGAACTCACTAAACATCTCTCTGCTTTTTGAATCACAACTGCCACCCACAGACCACACCAGGGAGAAAGAAAAGGCTGCCTGCAATACCAAAAGAGAAAACTATTGAACAAAAGTAAAATAAAATGCATGGAGAGAAAATATGATATTTGGGGCAGTTTTTTAAATACTATTGTGACAATTTATAAATATTTGTACCAAGATCCAGGTTCGAATAGTTTTATCATTTGTCTCCGTCTCTAGTGGTTCAAGTAGCAGCATTTCAAAGAGTCTACATAAGGACACAGAATTGTTCCAGTTGGTTGTGGGCACAACTTCCTGTCAACAAGAAAGTAATGAAAACATTTATGTTTCTTCTGAATTGTTGAAAACCACTTTGACCTTTGTCTTTGCATCTCGGTGAATCCAGGTTGTTGTAATACTTACTCTGCAGTGTTTACGCACCATCCTGAAGGAAGGTGGCAGAAGCCAGTGAAAGAGTTCTAGCAGCAGATTGTTATTTTCAGGAGTCTTCAGAACTTCAGGAAGTGTGTTCATCCAGGAGAGCACTAAAGGCTCCCAGCCCAATTGGGAAGGTTCCATGTAGATCATACCACATCGACTGACTGTGGCAGGCTGCAATGGGAAAGATGTTTCTTTGCATTATTTCAACGCTTGCCTTCATTACATCAGACTTGGAATTGAGTGCCAAAGCTCATCCAATAGTTCAAGTTGTGGCAACATTATTTGAAACTTATTTTCAAGTTATTGAGTAACTCCAAACTTACAGAGGCCTGTGAGAGATCCATTGCTTCAAAAATTAGACTCATCTGATTGGACATCTGGATAATTTCTCCACTCATCAGACATAGCTGTGGTGTGAAAACAAACAATGGAGATGGTAGTAACAAACTATGATGAACCCAAAAGTCTGTAGACAGTGTAGTGGCGTTGCGTCATATCTGCTGTACATGTAGCTGTGTGAGACTACTTTTTCAACAAATCCTGCACACTTGGATTGACTCGTGTCCATACGACATACTATCTATTTTATGTGTATAATAAATACTGTACCTTTTTGTTGTCATCCAGCACAGTGTTCATACTTTCGATCCACAATGTATCTATGGGACCGTCAAATACTACCCATTTACGGTCTGGGGTTTCGGCCGATGCATATTCACGAAATGTGTTGGCCACAATACCATCTGTCCACTAATAAAACAAAGGAAAATAAAAGATACAAGAGGAATAAGATTATTGAGCTTTAAAAATATAGAACAAAGGTCCGAACCTCATGAGAAACAAGATCAAACTGTCCAAAGAGCTGTCCCATGGTGATTGCCTTTGGGTTCAACGTCCTGAAAATGACCTTTTCTTCCTCTCCGTACCCTTTTTCATTCATCAGAATTAGTGTGTCTGCTAGAACATGGAGCACTTTGGTCTTCCCAGAAAATGACTCTCCTACTAGCATGAACCTGAAGCAGAAATGTTGTACCTGCAATGCCATATTGTAGTAGCAGTAGTAGTAGTACTAGTAGGATAGCAAGGCGAAAAAAAGAAAAAAAAATGAAAGAAAAAACATAATAAAAGATATAAAATGGTAGATATCACAATTTATACAACGTATGGCCACCAATGCACTCTAACCTCTAAACCGCTAACAAATTTTGACTGGGCTGAACAGGATTTCTATTATACAGTATGATTGTTGGACCTCCAGGCAATAGCTGAAGCTAAAAATAATCTGTCATAGTAGCTCATTAAAGTGTGCCTCTGCCGCTCCCTCACCAAGGTCTTATTTTTGATGGGTAATTGTATCAAAAGCCTTAGCTGCATCAATAAATATGAAAGATTAAATTAAACTTGTGCACTTGGATAAAATCTCTTCGAGGTCATAGACCAATCAGGTTAGTCAAAGGGAAAAACATTTCCAATTTTGCCAACAGGATTCTCTCAAGTTCTTTAGACGAGATACTGGCTCAAGCAATTGGTCGATAAATATACATACTTCAATTTTCCAGCCTTCTCTTTAAGTACGGGCACAAAAAGCACATACCTAATATAGTCGATCCAAGTTGTGGGAAATGCAATACTAAAATATGAAAAAAAAACAGCGTCCAAATGAGGCAACCTGGAATTTAAAAGTAACATACCCATGCCGGACTATCATCATCTCATATGTCTGGATCATCTTTTCGATGAAGATCTGTGTTGACTGCACATTGTGCTTTTCACAGCACTCGATTGCAGCTTCCAGAAATAACTGGCGAAGACATTGCGTGTAATACACAACATATACTGTATATACAATTCAGCATGAATCTGCATGCAAACATATATTTGAGACAATACATATGACACTGGCACATCTTACCTCATAGTCAGCCTCCGGGAGGGTGATGCCAGGGAACAAATCGCTGGTGATGCCATTGAACAGTGGAATATCATGGGAAAGAAACTTGGGCTCGTTAACATCTTTAATAGACCTCAGAAGCTAGAAATGAACAGGGAACAGTTATCAATAAACAGAAGACAAGGAGTTTGGGAAAATATTAAGCTCATCACAAGTACCAGTATGTCCTCATTCTCATCGGGATACTTGAGCTTGAGGTTTCCTGCAGCCACAAGTACAGCTTTGACAGCTCTCATGCCATAATCGTAATGGAACTGAGAGGAGAGCTGCTCTGAACAGAGCCTGTAAGTCATCGCAATCTTGATTGACAGAGGCTTGGCATTGAGGAATCCATATGAATAGAGGGAGATCTCTGCTATCAGAGCATAGTTGGGGACCATCATGGTCACTGTTCGAAACAACACCTGAGGAAGATAAAAGGCTGCCGTCGGGTTGAGCTAAAAAAAAAACTTGAGTTATGATCAAATAATGTTGATTAATTTTGGATGCTACTAACTCCAAATGCACATTTTCAGATAAAAGGTTTGTGATAAAAGAGCCCGTAAATGATTAAGTTATAAGACCTTGAGGTTGTCTGGAAGTTCGGAGCGCCCGGCGTAACCGGGATTCATTGTGATGGACACAAAACAGTTGGGGTTGAGTTTAAGCATGGTTCCTTCAAAGTCAAAGTACTCCAAATCCAGCTCAATAGCGCGCTGGATGCAGAGGACTTGCTGGGCCACGACAGACAAGACCTCAAGCTCGATACGGTTGAATTCGTCAAAGCAAGCCCACGCTCCAGAAGAAGCCAATCCTTTAAAAAACTGAGAAAAAAAATGCAGCAGAATACAAAGAGCTTTGTTAGAACCAGAAATCACAATCAGAGCAGACCTTTATCGTCTAATATTACTTTGCCCATAGCAAGATAATCCAGTCCATCGGAACAGTTGAAGACCACACATTGCACAGCTAACGCTTTGGCCAGATCCTTGGTGGTTTCTGTCTTTCCAGTTCCAGCTGGACCCTCAGGTGCCCCACCCAAATGGAGGTAAAATGCGCCAATCTACAAAATAAATTATTTCATACTGAAATCAAATAAAATTAATACTGATACCCATGCCTAACCACTGTGCTATTTGTACCAGAGTTCTGTAGCATCTGTCAGTCAGTGGGGTGATGACTAGACGAAAAGAGTTCCCCAGGTACTCATACGCATACTTTACATCACAATTTATAATGCGAACTCGAACATTGTCGTTGCTCCAGTAGTAACGTAGCTGGGCTAGCCATTTAAAATCATTTTCACTTGAAACACCTATAAAATACAAATAGAGTAAATACACAATTTCAAATAAATAGAATAACAGCAAAATGAATGTAGTCTTTGTGCCATGCGGTACCATGCTCAATTAGCTCCATAACTACATCCCTGGCATGGACATCAATGGTCACCAGAGCTCCCAAAGTAATCCGTGTTTGCTTGGGTAGTTTCCCTCTCACCAGCCCCACAATGTCGGCCAGCTGTTTCTGGAGTGCTTGGTAGTAGTTTTTAACACCCTGTTGAGGCCATGAAAGTTATAAATTTAATTAGAGTTTAGTTTTTCAGTAGAATGAAGTGTCACATAAGGCGAAAAGAGCTGTGTAAAGACAGTTGCGGGACACACTGTTCCCTTTATTCATTTTCAGTATACTTCAGACTAAATCTTACTTCAACCCCTCCCCTGATGGCTTCATGCACCTCCAAGGTCCAGAACATTTGTGAGGTACATATCACCACTTGCCCAGGCCACTCCTTTACCCACTGGTTCCTTGGGGTTTCAGCATAGGCCTGTCAAAACAATCATTTTAGGTAATACTTGCAGTATTACTAATCACCAATAATAAATTGAAACATAAGCTATTTCAGTTCCGCTTACTTACCGTTCTTGAGCGATCCACTACATCTCTAACACTGCGAATCATTAAGTCTTCGACCTGTACCAACCACTTCTCTACTGCTCCTTGGGCCTCGGCTGTAGATATTAGTGCAATGATGGCAACACGCTCCCCTTCACTGCTGTACATGGCCTAAGTTAAAAAGAAAAACAGTCAGCATCAGAGCAACCAAATGTACTGTTGCCATGCATCAAGTGCACTTACCTGGATATCGAGATTTGGTAGGAAGTCTAGCTTGGCAATGCCCTCAAAGCACTTCCTCAGGTGGGGCTGCACACGCAGTGGATCTTTGGTCTCAGAAAGAATTTCCAGCATTTCATCATTGGACAAAAAGAAGAACCTGGGTGATAAACGGCATTATTAACATTTGGCAGTGGATTATGAGAAAAACAATATCTCACTGCACACCTTGGGAAAAAGAGACGCTTTTTCTCCAGATAGTCATTCAGTCCCTTCATGATGGTGTCCAAATGGGCGTTGGACTCTATTAGTTTCTCGAGTAGGCCAGGCATTGAGGTTGCCTCCAGAATCTGGTAGAAGACAATTTAATAATCACTGTAATCTATTGACAGGATACAGTGATAACACGTGTCTTCAGCTACCTTTGAATCCTTCACACAGTGCCTCATGACCTCCTTCCAGTTTTTGTCAACGATTTGGAAGAGTCGCCCTTCTTCAGGAATCTGCTGCATGATGTCGGCAGAACAGAATATGGGCTCAAGGTAGAGCCATTGTGCCTGCACCTTGAGCCACTCATCAATGGTTTCCTGGATACGAAGGAGACGCTCCTCCCAAACCTAATCACCAAACAGAGAGCAAGATCTGAGGTAAAAGACCTTCACTATAATGCTGTGAGCCAAATGAATGATTTACCGTAAATTTCGGGCTATAAGCCGCACCGGACTATAAGCCGCACCAGCTAAAATTCTTGATTTTTTTTTGTTTTATACTTATATAAGCCATCATCATACTAATGTAAACCTGAAACTAACCATTATCTCTTTTTCAAGGGGCTTTATAAACGGTGAGTTCTTCATTGTCTGAGTTTTCACAATTTGATCATCTAGCAATGCCTGAATGTCATCCAAAGCAGTTAGGATGGACACGCCAGTGTCTCTGTAAGGTTGATGATGGAGAGAAATATCATCCCAAACAGTAAGCATGTTTTTCATGGCTTTCTCCATGGAAAACTCCTGTAACATGCCGATAGGAGGATGTATTAGTTCACCTCTTACTTTTTCTCTCTGAAATATAAGACTGCAGTCACACTTACTTTACTTGCAGCAGCACTGATTGACTCAAACTCATCAATGTAAGGATGTAGGTCTTGTTTGAGAACTTTGCGTAGTGTTGTACCAGCGTCAGGAGTGAGATCATACCCAACGATTTCTGACATCAGCTTCCAGTGGCGATCTCTGATGCCTGGATTACACAGGACAATCAGTAAAGGTGTCTGTTCCTATCAATATGAAACACAATAGTTCAGAGTTATCAAAATTGACCACGGAATCTCACTGCATCACTTTTCAGAGTTAAAGTAGCCTACCTTGAATTCTTTGACCTGCTCTAGTACAGTGGAGCACAAGACGATTGTAGGACTCTCCGCTTTGGCTTCTTCTTCACCACGCCGTCGTCTGGTTGTTCCAGTACTTATCTTCTTAGTAGCCTGTTCACTTTTGCTTTTTTTCTGCTGAAAATACTTGAGTGTCTTGAAGATCTCCCTGTAGAACTCATCCACTTTGATTTCCATTCCTTCCCCATCGAGTTCCAGGAAAGAACCATCCATCCAACTGTTCACAGAGAAGATATTAGAAAGCTTCAATGGGATAGTTGTGATGACATAACAAAACAAAACAAAAAAAATCATAAAAAGAATTTCAAACCTGCTCTCTGTGCGCTGCCACCTCAGTATAAACGAAAACAATTTCTGATATGGCTCGATATTCTGTCGGATGAGCTCAACTTCTGGGTAACTCGACTGGTCAGCCTCATGAAAGGTTTCATCTTTGTGTATGTCTTCAATAGACTCCTCGGCCTCCTGGAGAAGGGTCTGAACTGTCTTGACATCTACCATATACTGTAGAAAAGAGAAATAAAAGGGTTTAAATCTAGTAGAATGGTTCTCTGGGATCACAAACGCTTCACAGTACCTGCTGCATCATATCAAGCTCAGAGCAGTGAGGGAACTCGTCAACCCTTCGTTGTAACTTGGCCAGATGAACCGTGACCCTTTCTCGTTTAGCAAACATTTCTTGCTCCCCTTTCGCTTTTGCCTCCTGGAAAACCTAAAAACACATATATCCATCCCATTATCATATTTGAAAAGAAAACTTAAAACATACAAATGTTAATACAGATCAGACAAGAGCATTACCTCATCGCTGAGTTCAAACACCTCTAAGATTTTCAAAGGCCACATAAAGACAGTTGAATTTAGTTCAAGATCTTCTGGTTCAAATATGTGGACGTCGAGAAGGTAGCTCAGTCTGCTGTAGGCTTTCTGACGAAACAAACCAGCAAAAGCATTCGGAACTCTAAATGAATGAATCATGCCGCTTTTGTAGACGTAAAAATAATTATGTAACAACAACAAATAGGTACATCTGTAAATTGTACCTTTATCCTTTCATGAAGAAGTGCAATGCCCGTTTTCTTAGTTGTTTCAATGTATGCAATCATCTTTGCCATGTCATCTGTAGTCTCTGGTACATTCAAAGCAGTTTCTCGGATGGTTTCAAAATCGGAGATGATCCTTTCAGCCGAAAATAAAAATAATTTCATGCAGTTAAGGAGCAGAGTGTAGGGACACATTTTAACAAGAATGAGACTCACTGTATATTCTGCTGAATGTGTTTAGCTTTCATGTTGTTGATGAGTATTTCAGCACATGTTTTGGCTTTTTGGGACAGTCCCTGGTTGAGATCCTCACAATACAATTGGACCATTGGAAAGTGCACCTTTGGAGGAAGGTTCCCAAGCTTCCTTGACAAGACACGGAACTCTTCCACTAGCTGGGAAGCACAATTTAGATCACGGACTGACATTCATCAGGAAGGAGTGGAAGGAGTTTTCAATTTGCGAATCCTCACCTCAATATATTCAGCAAACGAGTGAGTTTCTTCCACAAAAGTCTCAACTCGTGTCTGAGCGGTTCCATTGACTAACCAGTCATAGTTGTCCACTACAAGATAAATGCACGTTAGAAACACAAGATATAAAATAACTGGGTGGATGATGAAATGATTTACGATTATGTTTTCATCACCATAATTCTGAAAGTATTGGTCAGGTCCTTCTAGATTTTTGCGCACAGTTGTGCTGACAGTAAATTGAGCCCAAGCGAATGTGTGATCAGGGGCCTTGGCATCCACAAACGCAGATGTGGATTCTGACAACCACGACTGAACCGTCTGCACTTTCTGTGGAGTGATGTAAATACATTTCAATATGCAGATTAGGACGGGTGGACTTGGCACAACAAGAGCGATTCCGAGTGAGCTCACCTGCAGTGTGTTTGTAATGGCATTAAGAATTTCGAAAATATCGTCTTCAAGTTCCTGCAAGGTGGGGTATATTCCCATTTTCTCCTCATTAAATGTCAGGGACATATGAAAAATGGGTAAGAAGTGGTAGTTGTCTGGATGAAATGGGTACACGAAGCCCTCCACGCTTCTCTGAATAAGCGATTTCAGCTGGGAAATGGGAAAGGACAAAAAGAAATTTGAGAAAGCGTGCAAACCCTGTCAATGAACCAATCTGTGGAAAACAAAAGTCAAAGACAAGCCAATGTTGGATTATGTATGACGGCAGGACTCCACCTGATTAGAGATAAGGGTGCGCGCGCAATCAAAGAAGGCATCCATGACATCTTCTTTTACTGAGCCCAGTGTTTTTGAACTTGTTAATAAATTGATGACTTTCGGGAACCAGTTTTTCATGATTTGTTCCTCTGCTGTCTCACATTGGACAGCCAGCTCTTTATGCAACTCCTTGCTATCCACAGGTCCCAAAGCCCTGAAGAACAAAGACGCGCAGCTTTGCTCAACAGCACGGCCAAATTGCTTCTTTGACGTTCTTTGCATTCGGGCCGTTTGCATACCTATACCCAGTGAGATTCACCAAGGTCATTGAAGAAAAGGTCGCATATCCAATTTCCAAAATAACTTGCATTACGGGATGTACAATGTGCAAATTCACTTTCATCAAGTTCCGGTTGGTGACAAAGCTCTTGCGTCGTGATTGGGAATATTCGAGAATGCTACAAAACAGAAAATTGTTTTGCAAACAAACTCCATAGAAATCATATGTGGCCATAAAACACTCACTCAAGTGGGAGAGATGTCTGCTTTTCCGGAGGAGGTATTTCACATTCTGGATCCTTCAAGAACGTGTCCACTTAAATGAAGACATGCCTTGTTGTCAGAAAGTGCACACACACAAGTGCACACACACACACACACACACACACACACACACACACACACACACTGCTAATTTTCAATACCTGTGTGTTTGATGATAACATCGTAGAAATTGTCGCTGACTTCCGTGAGGAGCTGGTGCAAGAGTTTGTTTTTCTGAGGGCTGTCTTTTAGTTGAGGAGGGAGTCGACAATCCATGGAGTCCAACCACTCCTGTGGGATTGGAATGACTGGGCGGCTTTCTACACACTGCTTCAAGAATATGTAATTCATCTGCACACAAGGAAATAGGTGGCTCAGCTTTTTCAAATGAACACACGACTGGAAATTGCTTTCAAAAAGTAAACTCACTCTGTGCTTCCGAGCGTCACTTTGCATCTGTAATGCAAATGTTGAATTACAATGTTATATTTCATTTTCATTTCTTGTACTACTGTCTTACTACTGTTTTATTACTGTCGGGAGCTACAGCTTACACTTGGAGGGAATTGAGGGTCTGGTGATGGGCTGTGCACAAGTCTCCCCTTCTCTTTGTTCTGTTTGTAAGCCTCCACTGCTTGGGACACGGCCATGGCGGTGGCACTTTGTAGGAAGCCGATTGGCCTGCAATTAGATTGACAGTCGGCAAGGATTGCTACAGATATAACTGAATACTGACGATTGAGGTGAATACGTACATTGGTAAATGGAGTCGCTGTTGTTGCACTTTCCTCCATCGTTGCACCATAATTTGATTGTGAGATGTCGGTTGCTTATTGACATGGATGTACAGTTACATTGTCGTAATTTAAGCAAATGTCATGACATAGGTGTACTTTATTTTCCCTAACAGTATGGACCTGCTCATTTTATTAGATGACAAAACCTAAGCTACTCTTTGGCTTGCACTACCGATAAGAGACGCTACAGTAAAAATGTCACGATTATTTAATCTCTCCACAGTCCATACTTGCACGACAGTTTACTGATATTATCTGAAAGTGTTCCAGTGTCGTCTGCAAAAGTAACATGTATGCCACAGTGGGCCAGATTAACCTGATATTTGCAAGCAAATGATCAAACAATTAACATTGTCATTGGGGGAAAAATTAAACAAACTCACCACTGAATCAGGCTCCTCCGTGTCCATCTTTCTGGTTTTCCGTTTGTATGCATATATATCATGCAGAATGCACGGACACACTTAAGTCTAAACTTGATTGGAGCAGCGCAACGCAACTGATGACGGTTATGTTTACAAAATATTTTCGAGTGAACGTGACGAATTTACGTCTGTAAAAAGATACGCAACATGCACTCGTTGGTGACGTCACACGGGTACCTCGACGTCTTCTCCAATATGTAAGAATAATAAATATAGTACAACTGTATTATAGGACGGTATTGCTAAGTGCCTTTTCTTACTTGATAACCTTAGTTAATGGAGTGTTTTTATGTTGTTTTGTTTTGATCATGCGGAAACCGCAGTCAGAATTTTTCCTGTCATAATACGAACAACTGAATAAATAAGGGAGACAACTGGGTACTCATTTGAGTGAGCGTGAGTGCGCGACATTATAAAAAAACGTGTATTGTATTTCAATTTGGCAGTAAATTAAACAAATAAATAAACAAACAAACCAATAAACGATTAAATAAATAAATAAATGAATAAATGAATTAAAAAATTAAATAAATAAATAAATAAGTAAATAAATAAATAAATAAATAAATGCGTCTGTATTTTACATTTACTTTAGTGAATAAATTAAATCAGCTCCTCTATCGGAGTACGAAACTTATATATCTTGTTGGTGCAGGTAGTATAAGTGCAGCAAGTAACCGCTGGTCTCATTTTCCCCAGCAGATGGAGTCCTTCGTCTGTGTCATCACATAAAGGTAAAGGTCAAGACCCAATGCTCCTCTAAGAAAAAAAAAGCGCTCAGGCTGGCAAAAAATGGGTTATTCACATTTATTTTTTTTAATGGTGGAACTGGCTCCAATGTCACACAACTAATATCTGTGTTATTTGTATTTTGAAAATGGTCTTCTAGCCGGTGTATTGCTTCTTTGCTTTTCTTGTTTTTGTTTGTCACTGTAAATGATGACCCAGGAGGCCCTCAACAAAGATGAAGGAATCGGATTGAATATCGGTGGCAGGCCCATAAACTTGACTCTTCTCTCAACTGTCATTGCATTCCGCACTTCTTCTTTCTGACGTTAGGTGGCGCAGATTTGCTGGTATGTAAACACGGTGACGCTGGCGTAATGCAGTGGAGAAGAACGTCGACGTCATTTTCACAATGGCGGTGGCAGGCTGAGGAGCGGCGTATATGTGTGAGACAAGCGGCTCGTATTCATTATAGGCTTACGTTGCATAGCCCTAAGTCGTGCACGGCGCCCTGAAAATGGCCCTAAACCCCAGTCCGATGGGGAAAAGGGAGTCGGATTACTCCGATACGGGCAGCCTACACCAGGAAGGTGGCGAGCCCCAGAAGACTTCAGCCGCCACCACGGCCACAGCCAACCAAAATGGCGATCAGCCTGGCTATGGAGACTCTGTAATACCCGAGCAAGATCCTTCCGAGCGGCATAACAGCGTGCATTCAGATGCCCGGAGCTGGAGCGGCTCCCCCACGCCGGGCCAGAGACGAAGCGAAGAGCGGCCTCGGAAGCCTTTTCAAATCCCGAGGAAGAAAGAACGAAAAGGTGGTGCCATATCGCTGCTAGTTGGAACAGAGCGTGTAGAGTTGCTGCCGCCGCTACTTTTGCTGCTGCATGTTGCTAGCCTGCTAACTAGCCCACTACCCGCGGTAACTAACAAAATGCTAGTCGTCCTGGATCGAAAGCGTACTTTTGCAGTGAAATACACACACACACACAGAAGTGGTTGTGGCATGGTTTACCATTAAATTGGCGGCCTGTGTGTCTCCAGTGAAGACGAGCAGCGTTGCTGTCAACCTGCCTCAAAAGTTTCTTTTGGAAAACTGCCATTCCTAGTTACCCAACCCACTTTGTTCGGTTTGTTTAACTTTAACCAGCCTTCTTGACCCGTCGAGGGTTAATAAATGCAACTGCGAAGGTCAGACATTGACAATGACACCATTGATCGGTTTGAATTAACCTTCCCGTAACAGCACTGCAAGTATTGCCACATAATCAAAATGGGGATCCCAGTTTTTCATCACGAGTCCAACACACATTACCAACCCAGATCTCCCTAAATTTGAAAGGGCAAAGTAACCCCATAGGCTCTAGTTGTTACAAAGCTTCCTGTGAATCATCAGCTCTTTGTGTGTACTGTACACAGAAGAAGGCTTCACCAATGCAGCCATACTTCCCCAATTTTTCCTGTCGCACATGAAATGGTCAATTATTGTGTAAAAAAAATGAAAATCTTATCGTTTGCCTTTGACTCTTTCTACGCAGAACAGTAATGTTAACATCAAATCTAATGTTTTACCTTTTTGTATGTTTGGGTGGTCTATCTGTAAGCCCTCTGTGATTCTGTTACAATTGTCGATTGTATTGGGACATTCTCTTTGAACACCAAGATGGAAGGTTGCTTGCTTACTGCACATTACTCACTTCACTCTCTTTGTGACCTGCTAGTTGTGTTGAACACGATTTCCATTAAAGAAAAGTTCAAATGCAAAGTTTGAAGTGCTTTGTAGAAGAAAGATTCCACCTCTTGACTGCAGTAGCGCCATGTTAATCCACATGCGTTCCTTTTGTGTGCACAGGCTTGTACCAGGTTCTCCCACCCGACAGCCGTGAGTTTGACAACCTTGTGAAGCTCATCTCCTCTTTTTATCTGGATGCGTCATCGAGAGGAGCATTCTCCTACTGCAAAGCCAGGCTCATTCACAATGAGCTTCTGGAGAAGGAGGTTGGTCCATATTTCAGATCAGGTTTCACTGTAACTGTGTTTTAACAGCAGTGTGGACAGAAGGGATTATTTAGTCACCTCGTAATCCATGGTGGTCTTTTTGTCAGATTTATTATGTGCGTTGTGTGATGTTCTGATTTAACCTTCTCTCAACTGTGTTTCAGTTCATCGAGAAGAGGAGAGAGATGAAGCAAGAAGGGCGCACGGAACAAGAACTGACAGAATCGTACTGTTTCTTGTATCCAGAAAAATCCAAGGTGATTTTGGCTGCAGATCCTTGTTTACGTATCAGAGGCTGCAAAGTAGCCAAGGAATGTTTTTGTTGCCATGATTTAGAGCTTTACATCTTCCTTTTTGGATGATAAACAAGCACTGGTACTTCTGTTCTGTGCCATAGTAGATTATACAATACTTAATTTAGGCTTTGAGGCCCTTCACACGAACAAGCATGGTGGCTAACTGCCCGTATCTCGCAGAGCGAGGAAAATTTGCATGTGTGCACAGCGAATGTTTTCTTAGTTTTTTCTCTGGGGTTCATTCAACTTTGCAAAACGTTTGCCAGACGTTTGCCAACAGTTCGACTATTAAAACTGTCTGTGAATGTCATTGCAACCTTGAATGAACCCTGACGAAACTCAACAATCACCATGTGCACAGCAAACCTTCGCCGCTCAGTGAAATACAGTTTTAAGGCAGCAATGGAAGACTAAAGTTTAGTCCGCAAACATTGCTACACCCGCTTGAAGTTCACCGTATGAATTTGACACCTCGAACAAGGAGGAAGAACTAAATATTTAAGCACCAAAGCTGTAAACCAAGCCACCTCATTTGGTTGAATGAAAGTCAATGCTAACTTGTTATCTGAAATTTTGTTTTTATGACTGCTTTTTATTGATGTGTGTTTTTCTGCTGCGGTACTGTTTTAGTACGGGGCAACTTTACAGCCATAAAGTATGAAAGTCATTGTTGTGGTCTCGTAACACAAATGTCCCCTTGAATGTTTTAGCTTCAGTGGATCTGTGAGAAGGGTTTGTCCGTGGGACATTCAAAGATAACAACCGTAGGAAATGCATCAATGGGTAAGTAACGTGACTGCATTAATAAGATGCCTGCTTTATTGCATTTGTGAAAAAATAATTCTCGATCCAATTCCTTTTCCATTGTAGGTGTGTATCTCTCCAAATTCTCTGATTTATTACAAATCAATCCGTTTGAAATTGGTTCAGCTGGAGACATGATCATTTTTAAAGTTATGAGGGTACGTGTTTCATTTTTAGCGTACGTCTCGGCTTCCTCAGGATCCCAAATCTGACTTGTTGTTTGGTCCTTTCAGGGAAGAGTAAAGCACATCCACGAGAACATGCCAAACAACGCAAAGGAACCGACAACCAAGTTTGACTGTCATTTGTCCAAAAGTGCCAATCGGGTTACATCGTTGCTGTCTTACAGAGCGTTTGAGCTCACCCAGGTACAAACGCCATCAGTTGAAAGACTCCGTTTTCCGTTTTTAACACGACTGCCTTTTTGTCTCCAGCAATATTTTTTCGAGTTTGCATTTGAAGAAATCAAAACACGGCCCAGGCAAGTGTTCCCCTATGCTGTGGTTTCCTTTCAGTACAAAGGCAAGGATGCTGCAGCCACTTCTTTAGCGACACACAGGTAAAGCATTCCTTGACATCCGTAACATCTCCCCCCGGAGTTTTTTGTCTCTTAACAGGCTTTGTGATTCTCTGTTTGATAGGCTTGGTGTTGTTTCTTCAGAAGGAAGTCGAGGTAAAATGTTTATATTCATGAATTGGCAACGCATAACTACTTTTTGTTCTATGTTAGTGTTCTAAGTTTGTCATACAAGACCAGGGGTGACCACACTTTATTATCTTTCTCTGAAACTTAGACGGAATAGAATAGATTAAGAATGTTCAGTCCAGACAGCAGCTGCACACTTCTAACGGGGGTGACGCACATCCTTCAAAAAATCCATAAATCTAAAAGCAAGGCCTTAATTGGCATTAATATGTCTTAAAGTCTTTTAAAAGTTTTGTAGCTTTTGAATTTTACGGAAATGTCAGCTTTAAGCTTACCTTTTTTTAAATCAAAATGGTACACTTGCAGATGAAGCAAATCCTCTTCAATTATGACGTTGCTCCCTTATTTTTTCTTCACCCTTTAAGAAATAATCTAGGCTAACTGGGTGACTCAGTAGCTTCCTTGAGGTTTGCATCTGCTAAAGCAATCGAACTTGCATGCTGAAACTTGTCTAGAGAAGATGTTGTCCTGCAGCTCCTGTTAATGTTATAATGCTGAGGTCACATGTTAGGCTAATGTCTATTTCTTAAAGCCATGCAATCAACGTAATGCACAGCCCTGTTTTGTACTGTTTGAGACAAAAGTTCTATTGAGCTTTTAATCTGCTTTCACTAGATGTTGAATATTTTATTTTTTTCAAATGGCAACATGCATTTGATGCAATTTCAGTGCGGCGCTGCTATTCTGTGTGGAGTGGTCCACTGGTTACCAAGGGCCAAGAGTTATTTCCAGTCCGTTTACGATCATCCTCACGGGCCTATCTACCTTTCAAACTGTGAGTATACGTTTCTTTACAAATTGATATCATCCAGAAATGTTTTCTTTCGAAATTTATGCAAAATCAATTACTCTGTTCCAGCTGTAAAATGACAATGTATTTATTTTTATCACGGTGTAGTTAAAAATAAATAGTTTACAAAAAGAGAATAAATACACACATAAATACTACTATATACGAATATATGAAAACACTTATTATGAAGTATCAACACTTTTTATAGGAAATAACTTCCCAGTGCCTCAGTATTTTTCCATACAGTGCTATTAATGTACCTCATGGAGACAGCCATCCCATAATGCAACATGTCTTCTGCTTTGCATTATGGAATGCGGTAGTCATTTGCACTCGCTGTATCCATGGTGAACGTTAAACAATGTCACGTAATCAAACGGCTGGTTCATGCCTGGAAGGGCATTTATTCACGCTGTCAAATAAATCCAAAATATTTTTTAAAAGTTGATTCTATCAATTAGTTCATTGATGAATTGAATAATCAAATAAAATGTTATTTTGCATTCAAATGTATTACAAAATCATTTTCCCCAATTACTCATAATTAACTAATGATTGTTAATTTGGTATTAATGATTGCAATGATTAAAAAAACCAATTAAGCAACAATTAAACAATATCACTTGAATTGGATTGATGTACTCACCAAAGTGGATGTTTGCAAAGGTTTTATTTTAATTATACACAGCGATAAATCAGTCTGTTTTCATAAATGACTACAGAAATCAGAGCATAATTACACCAAGAAGGTGAAAAAACACACTATTGAGACAATTTTAAGTTAAACAGTGGCTCCAAACAATTACCTGATAATTAAAATAGTTGTCAATTAATACATTTTTAACACATCTAGGTATTATTTAGACCTCGGGTTTAGGCTACTAACTGATAAAATTGAATTGCTTGTTCTTCAACAGTCCGGAGAAACTTGAAGTGAATCAAGGCATGCAGCTTGAGCAGGTGAAGAGAAAGATTCCTGCTGTGCTCTTCTCTTGGGACACCTACAGTGCATCACGGGAAGGTCAGCCAGCACGGATTCTGCAAAAATAACATACCCCGATGGAATGATGAGTGCTAGCTAGCTGTTTGAGCAAATTTGATCAGTCATGTGACTCAAAGATAATTACTTTGCATTTCCCAATGTGTTTTCATTTGTTGCAGTGGTGAAGTATGGAATGTCATGCAGCCTTTTTGAGGTTATAGAAGGCAAAGGAAAACCCACCAGTGGCAGTCTGGTAGCACTAATAAACAAACTGGAGAAAGACCGGATGGTGAGTCACCCTTTTCTACATGTAATGTTGCAAATCACAAAGTTGAACTGCCAAAATTATCAACCTCTCTTTTAAAGCAAAAAAATCCAATGCAGGAAACACTGTAGTTCTAGACTTTTTACTGCGGTATTTAATTTGTGCCATTGTAAGCTCGCTGCACACCGAGCGATGCGGCCTAAAGTAAAAATATAAGTCACAGTCTTCAAGTGATTAAGCACCTCACATCAACCGAAAGACAGACATGCAGCAGCAGAAAAATTGTGACCTTGTATGGAGGTTTAAGGCTGCACAGGCAGAAATATGCACTGGATTGTTCTTTTTTTTTTTTTTTTTAATTGAATCACAAAAACATGGCATGATTGTCAAGGAAGACGCAAAATGGCGCAAAGAAAAATAACAGGATCACACAAATATTTAATCTTGCTTTTTTTCCCCTTTTTTTAATAATATATAAACCCTTGTGTCTACCCTCTTTTGTAGGTGCTAGTGAAGTCCCTGTATGACCGGGGCTTTCTCTTCCTGTTGTCTTCAGCACAGATGGTGGAGTCCAAAGGTGCCAGAAAGCCTTTCTTTTTTTATTGTATTTTATATTTTATCTCACATTTCTCTACTTTCAGTTTGCCTCCTACTTGTACCTCCAGTGAGGATTACACTTTTAAAAATGTCCATTTATTTTGCAGAACGGCGAGCGCGGGTTGAAAAGAGCCTGCAAGCAATATTCCTCTTTCATGAGTCAAGGGCGGTTTTCAAGTATTGTGAGTTATTCACTGTCATTTATTTCCATTTCATGTGAGCATCTGGGGGAAGCTCTGGCAAAGTAATGGAATGCAAAAATTTTGATTGAGGATTGTGTTGACTAATGTAGTAAAAGGTTATTTCAGGGCTGTTTAGGTACAGTCTTCTTCAAAGTTTTAGTCAGAACAATATAAACTATAGCTTGATATTATGCTTAATAATTTTTGTTTTTGTCCGTCGCAGCGTCCCGACTATCAAAGTCAGAGCCATTGACAGCAGAGCCACATGCCATTTTTCAACCTTTGGAACGGTTCATCCCTGCCTTGCATTACGCCTTTTTTACACTACGCCCAAATCCAGGCAAAGACCCGAGTTCCGGTGTGGAGCGACAAGCCACGGACTATTTAAGTCGCGTCGACTCTGGAAGAGTGCGGCCATTCATCTTGCCTGACTACAAATATCATGTGGATGACAGGCCATATACGGTTCCTTTACCCAGGCCCAAAGGGAACATGGAAGCCATGCTGCGGACTTACATTCACAACTCATCGAACTACACATTTCCCATGAACAAGGCGAAGGACATCATTGAACAGATAAACAACCCCACACCTGTCGCTGCCCCAGTCTCTGCAGAATACAGTCCTGTTTCTGACTGGGGTGGTTCTGACCGCTCTGAGAGATTGTCAGAAAGGCCACCACCAGAACGACTCGCGCAGGAGAAACCGGCCACAGACGCCAACAGACAGGGACCAGTCGTCGCCCATGCAAATGGTGCCCAGTTGCACCACGAGTCCCACACTGAATCCCAGCCCCAGATCCAGCCTCAGGCACAGACACAGCCACCAAAGGTGCCGCTGTCACAGGGCAACTACGATAAAGACAAGATGAGGCAGTTATTGAAACTAATCCAACTCCACAAGAGAACACTAGTTAAGGACCCTGGTAAGCAAAAGCAAGATGGAGCCGTTGAGTCCAATAACCTCAAGAGAAAATTTGAAGGTGATGAACGAGGAGACAAGAACAAACATCAGCGCACGGATCTTTTGAGCAACGGCGAACCCAGCCGGGGTAAGGAAAGCTCTATGATGAAAATGTCTTGTGTCCTTTTTGCCTCATTGGCCAAGGAGAATCATTAATTTCACAACAGTCTGTCAAAAGAGCGACATTGTTTTTGTGTGTTTGTTTGGCTCCGAATGGTAAGTGACATGCAACAGAAACTTAACTTTGTCGTCAGTCCATACAAGGTATTCGATTTTTGCACAGCAGATTCAGACTTTTGTTTGTTTTCTGGCCATTATGTGGGCAGTACCTATGGTCTACATAATTTCTAGTCATACCAGTGGTTTTGTGTGGACAGGGCTAATTTATGATATCTTTATTGATAGGGGCACCAGCGGAGGAGACGGTAGAAGACGGCGGCCACAGTGAAAATCTGACCAGAGTAATGGAAAGCATGGGTATCTATGACACTGACTTGAGGGCTTGCGGCAACACCAATACAACAGCAGTTCACGAGACCCAGCGTCTCCTCAAGATACTGCTCTCCACTCTCAACAAAGCCGTCGCTCAGGGATCAATATCTGTGAAATCAAACCACGGCGAGCAGTCAACGGGTCCTGAGAAGTTGGAACAGGCTGTACCAGCCACTGATTTTAGCAAACAAAGTGAGCCTGCATCCCAGACGAACTACACGGAGGTGAGATGGGAACTGTTGATTTTGACATTTGTTACCCTACAGCGCATGCTTTTGTAAATCATGTCAACTACTGATGCGTATGCTCTTTTTAGGAGGATATGGACTGTAGCCCTGGAAGTAGTTTTAGCACAGGCTCTCCAGCGGACCAAGCTCAAGCCTCAGCCAGCACAACCTCTGCCATACCCACAAATGAAGGTATAGTGTCAATTATTGGATTCACAGTACGGTCCATAAATACTGGGACATCGACAGTTTGTTTCTCTGATTGCCACCATAATGTCTTTGAGAAAAAACAAGTTGTGCTTTGCATGCATCCTTGAAAAACGTTTTCCAATTTGCTCTCTTTCAGAAAAGCCACAATCCTTACCTGAACCTGAGCCAGAGGCTGTGGCGATAGAGAGCCTCGAGCCGAAGATGCCCTCCACGCTTGATGTGAAAAAGGAGGCCCCGATGTTATCATTAGCAGAGGAAGTTCCTTCCAGGCCCTCTATCAGCTTGGACACCATACTCAACCAGGAAATGTACAGCCTCACTTCGGACATTAAAAACATCATGCGGAGTCATTGCGTCACTTACACCGTGCAGCTACCTCCAAGACTACCTCTGTCCAATTCCTTGCAGCATAGGATCAGCTTCTCACCCTTGGTCATAGATCACGTCACTCCTGTCTCCGTGCAGGAGCATGTCGACGCACTAAGTGAGCAGATGGAAAAGTTGGTCCCGGTCCAACCAGTTTTACCCAAGGCCCCTTCCCCGGAGATGGCTGAGGCGATTCCAGATTTATCAGTGCCATCATCCGTGCAAACGTCTTCCAAACCTGAAGTAGCCCAACCCCTGGTGAACCCAAACTCATCTCAGAGTAGCAATCAAAGTCCTGCAAAAGAGGCAACAGAAGGCATGACAAAATCAGATCCTGTTCCAGCAGAGATTGTGGAAGAGGCTTATTCTCCCTCCCAGATCCCCCCAGAGTCAAGAGCGAAATCCCAAAAGTCTACCTCTGCGACGTCCTCCGGCACCGTTGAAAGTGCCGGCACTGCCAACGGCATTGGTACGGCGGGTCTTATGACGGGCAGCCTCATCGGTCAGCTCAAACCAGAAGTTTTCAGCAGCTTAGTGGAGATCTTCAAAGACGTCACCAAGAATACAGTCAAGTTCTACATCCATTCCGGGGATGAGGGCGAAGAGAGCACTGTCTGCAAGGAGATAAAGGTACAACTCTTTCTTATGAAAGCAACCCAGTGCATACAGCAAGTGCGGTGTAAAACGACTTTGATTCTTTCATGGACCACTAAAGGCGTCCTGCGTCCCATTAGCGGTACTCGTGCCATGTTTTGAGAGTCACTGCGATAAACCCAACAACATCACATAGGCCAACTAACAATAGTTCAACTTTGCGAATGTGCCGTCTGTTTTGTACGCTGGCCAGCGCTTGCATGTTGCTACAGTTCCAATTAGCAAATAATGATGTTCCTGTTTGTCCTGAAGGAATACTTGAAAAGTCTTGGCAACAACGAGTGCACCCCGCAGATGTTTCTGGAAAACAGCAGCAGTCTCGACAAACTGCTTATCATCATTCAGAATGAGCACATTGCTGCACACGTGCACAAGGTAGTATTACGTCTTGGTGGTCTCAGCTGCGTGCATGACCCCTTTTTTTATGTCGCATTCAGCACTGACGTGACTTTATTTTCACATCCAAATGTTCCTCTTAACTTGTAGATCCCGGCACTGGTGTCTTTGAAAAAATTGCCTTCAGTGAGCTTCGCTGGTGTTGACACTCTGGACGATGTTAAGAACCACACCTACAATGAGCTGTTTGTGTCTGGAGGTTTCCTGGTGTCCGATGAGTTTGTCCTTAATCCTGACCTCATCACACAGGGTTAGTACTTGTTTTTCATTTGTTCTTTTTGTAAAGTTCAGTGAATAACTCAATATTTTTATCTCTCAGATCGCTTGCAGGCATTGCTGAAGTTCTTGGAGGAGCAAAGCACACCTGAGCAGCCCTGGCAGTGGAAGGTTCACTGCAAGTCACAGAAGAAACTTAAGGAAATGGGCCGGTCAGTTTGAGCTTGGGGATGCACTTCTTTGGCTGTGAGCTTTGAAACAAGAAGAACATTATGGAAGTTGACTTTTTTTTGTATCATGACATAGATTGAACACCAACGCGATGGGGCTACTCAACCTTCTGACATCTTATCAAAAGAAGCACCTTGTCGAGTTCCTTCCATACCACGAGTGCGACGCCCAGTCGCGTCAGGCTCCCGATCTCGACTGCCTGATAAAGCTGCAAGCTCAGCATACACAACAACGGCATCTTATTTTCATCACAGGTAGCTTCATTTTGATTTGAACTCAAATATTTTAATATGTATTGTGGATGAGGCCCAGAAAATGTTTTGGTGAATTTTCTGTGAATTTTTGTTTTGTTTTGGTTTTTCCAGAGAGGCCCTTTGAGATGTTCCTGCAGTATTCCAGGAATGGAATAATGATAGCGAGCATTGACGATATTATGAGCGCTTTCCACAGCCTGATTGGTTCTATCAGTCAAAATGAGCTGCCAACGCCCCCCTCTACTGGTGGGTACTTCCATCAAGAGCAGTGTCCCGTCTTTGCCTAAGCGTTTGCTGTATTGTTTAGAGATGCATCTGAATCACCTTGATTCTTTTTTTCTCTCTCTTTTAATTTTGACCTCCTCCTGTCTTCTCAGTAGTGAATGATGAGTGTGAGGGAGAGGAGGACATGTCGTTAGACTCCGATGACGGTGAAACGCCCGCCGTCGTCGATGGCAAAGAAGAGAACCCCAAAGTGGACGCGGTGATGCCGCCACAGCCGCCCCTCCCAAACATGGAAGAGTTCCGTCCACCGCTCCCCGACCAGCAGGCCACCCCTGATGAAACGCCACCGCAGGCCGACTACAGCGCTCTCAAAACTGCCATCTCTCAGTTCAAAGCTACAAATCAGTTGGGCACCGGCTCAGCCGATCTGGGAAGCACATCTCCTGGAGGTTTTCCTGTCAATCCCCACCAGAGTTTCTTGTGTCCCTCTTCCTCGTGGTCATCCTACACCGGCTCATCCAGTTACGCGGCCTCCCCGGCCTATCCCGCCTCGCCGTGCAGCGGCAACCAAGAACAAGAGTATCGCCCCCCGGCAAGCGTGCCAACCACGACGCCCCCCCCTATTGTCAACACCACAGTGGGACCTCTCGCCAATCTAGCCATCCTTCCGTTAGAGGTCAAACCACCTCCCCCGCCTCACCTCATGATGCTCGGTCACACGTATGGCACGGACCCCACAGCAACCGGAGTTCCCGGAACTCCTCCGCTTACCCCCTCCCTCCCGTATTTAGACAACAATGACACAGTCAAGCAAAGTTACATGACTGGCATTCCGAACATCAATACTAGTTGTACCCCAGCACAACATGCGGATAGGACGCTCAGCGGAGCCGGGGAGGGGAACTGGGGGCCGTCGGGGCCTGGCACTTTTCCAACGGCAAGCAATCAGGTTGCGGTTCTGCCTGGCCCGATTGACCCCACTGTACAGCCCAAGAGTGGGGAAATCCCCAGCGGCGGCAAGGCCACTTGTCCGAGTGGCAGGACTCAAGTAAATTGCACTGACAAACCTGGAGCTAATGTGGGTGTTCCCACAGTAGCTACCAGAGGGGGCTCAGGAGTCAGACCTAAATTTCCTCCGCAGCAAATGTGCCGAATGGGCTATGGCAATGTAGGTGGCGGGATGCCCATGCCCATGAATCATGGCCCTATGAGGGGTCCTATGGGTCCTGGGCCGTTCCGGGGCAGAGGAGTTCCTCCGGGTGGACTTTGGCCACGACCGGGACTGGGGCGAGGGCATGAACGGCCAGATGGGCCTGGAGGGGGTCCTTGCTCTTGGGGTTACCCAACAGGCAGAGGTGGGACGCATAATTACTACACGGACTACACGTACTCTCACAATTATGCCCCTGAGTAGACAATCAAGTTGTTACAAGGGGTAACACAAACGTCATACTCCAGAGACTATTAGAACTGGCTGAATGTATATATATATCTATATTTCCTTGTCATAAACTTTATTATTTGAATTGGTAAATAAGGATCCTGGTTTTCTACATTAATAAAGAATTGATACAGGCAGTGCCGAGTGTCCTACTGTCGTGTAGACTGTATGGTATGCACACTTTCCTTGTGAACTGTTAAGACGTGCAGTTCAAACCACTATATTTATATTTGCCAACAAATGCTATTGGCCTTTCAGCTTCTCTGAATTTACCTTGTAATTTCTGTTTATTCTGCTTTCGAAGCTGTTTATGGACAAAGGAAGAAGATATTTTTTTATTTAATTGACTACCATTTCACTTGCTTATTTTTTTTTCCCTTTTATGCATTTGGTTGTCCTAGATTCCGTGAAATAAAACATTTCAAATATTGGTTGGGTGAAAATGGTGTTAAAGAAACCATTAAAAATACTGTATACTGAACAGTAAATCACAGTGGTCTTAATGTTCTCATGCTAGTGTGAATGCTATATTTCTGGACTGAGATGTAGACAGAATGTTGTATGTGCCATTCTACTAATTCCAATATCTTCTACAAATTACTCAAATGAAATAACAAATATTTTCCCCCAGCCCTAAGTTGGTCACATCTGTACTATTATTGTAGTAGTTTGGAGTCGGTTGAAGCTTTTTTTTTTTTTTTTTTTTTTTTTTAACCGACTTGTAAAGCTTCAATTTAGTTTTCCGTAAAGTACGCCAGATGGCGCCATTTCGCTATTAAAGAAAATAGGTGAGCGTTCTTGAGAAAATAATTATCTAAACCAACTGCAATTATTTGATAGCTTTTATTTTATTAATATTTAAAATAGATATTTACTCCATCCCAGTCCTTTTCGGCAGGGGAAGACACATCGCAGTGAATTAATTCTGTCTCACACAGTTCACTAGATTTGTTAGGTTATAATAAAATATGCAGAAGTATGTTTAATATATAATACACAAGTAGCTATATTGGATAAACAAATTCTCCAATGAACAAATAAAATAGAAGGTGCTGTTTCTCAAGAGTCAAGCTTGATCTTTATTTTGCAAATGTAATGTATATATATTTATAGAAAATACATATTTAATGGTTTCTGGCTCTGATTTTTACAGAAAGAAGTCATTTAACAAACGATGAGCTTGCGTTCATAAATTCATTTATTTATGTAACCTGCAGGTTAAATCTGTCCTATTAAGACTCTTCTACACTCTTCTACTCCCTTAACGCACATCACTACACCTGTCCAACTAGGTCCCTCTGCTGGTCAATTTTTAATACTGCAGTTAGTTCACTATTTATGGTACAGGTACTGCTATCTGGAAAAACATTATCTTGGTTTTGTGAAATACCCCCTCAAACGTTGAACAAATTCTGTAAGGTTGATCCCATTTCATTATTATTAATAAAGGTTCAGGTTACATTCTTCATATAAAATTGTCATTTGGTTTCTTCAAAATAACAGCAACAAAACAAAAATGACAGTAACATTCATAGAAACAAAAGTTTATGGTTATAAATGTAATAATCATCAATTTAATGATTATTCTGGTGAAACGTCATATTCTCAAATACAAATCTAGTCCTTCAAAACTATTTATTTTTGTATCTATAACCAGCTGGGATTGACTGACCCAAGACAGCTGGGATGGGCACGCCCGTGACCCTTGTGAGTAAGAAGCGGTTCGGATGGACTATTTTATTTCTGCCACATGTTCTGCTTTTGGATGTTTGTTTGCCTGTCGTGTCACTGTTTGAGGATTTTGCTTCCACAATAATGAAATGTGTGTTTCCCTCTTCAGGATTCTGTGCATTACCAAGCTCTTGAGTAGTTTGTACTAAGACCTAATTTCATTTTTATAGCCTCTCTATCCAGACTGTCTAGTTCCTGTACCTACTAGATACTGGAACTTGGAAAAATGTCACTACTTTGAAGTTAACTCTGTGGATACAACTGTTTGTCACTGAACCTGTCAAGATCAATATTGAAAGTCATTTCCCAGTAGTCTAGCGGTTCAGTGTGCTACACTTGGGCCCCTTTGCTTGTGACATTTTCACTAACAACCTGTGCTAAGGATAGGTCCTCCCTGACATCCTTCATTGACACCAATTACTATTTTTGCTCCACAGGCTAATTATGATTTACAGGTGGTATTGTTATTTTTTTTTCTCTTGTCTTGGTGCATCTGCATGCTTCTATGAAGAGATCTAGTGTTCCACTGTGATGTTTCTACCTCTTCTTGTCAGTTGTCATCTGTGCTCTGCTGATGAAAATCTCATCTATCTGGTCATTTCCTCTGCATTACTCTCTTCTATTATGTGTCCACCTGTTGTCATCCTTGCCTGCTCATCTCCACTGCTGTTCTGGGCTTTGAGCTGTGTTGTTCATCTGGCTCATTGTCAGCTCCAAACTATCCTAGATGGCTTTGGTTGCATTGATTCAATAGCAATTACATTGTTGTGATTGTCGTATTAGTAGCTATTGTAGAAATCCCATGCGTTTGTCGTGTGGGACTAAGGAAAAAAAGCATTGATGATTTATCTAGTACCTCTCACAGACAAGACTCACAAAGTGATGCACATGGTTAGCACGTCCACCTCACAGTTCAGAGGTCAATTCAGCCCTCCCTATGTGGAGTTTGCATGTTCTCCGTGTACTCCGTTTTCTTCCCACATCCCGGAGGGAGGGATGGATGGATGGTTTGTCTGAAATTTTCCATGAATTTATGAATCAATCATCAGTCGTTACCTCCCACTGTGCATATTGTCACTTTAAATATAATGCGGGTCCTAGACAGCGCAACCGTATTAATATTTCGTTTAGGAATCCTCTGATGGGAAATAGCTCTGATCAGCCTACTCGATTGAAACTCACTTTTATGAATATTTGATCACTCTCCGCGAAAGCGCTACTGGGTAATGACATCATTAGATCTTAATCGTAACATGATTGGTCTTTGTGAGACCTGGTTAAAACCTAATGAGTTGTTACCGCTTAATGAGGCCTCGCCTCCAAACTTTGTGAGCTCTTATGTCCCATATGCTCGTGAGAATCTGTTCCCAGGCTGAATAACGTCTTTAAAACATTGAAAGTTTTTGCCTTGCAATTCACAGCCTTGCTGTCATTTTATCTTGCAGATTTTTTTCTGTCCCCCTCGGTGCTTAGTCTGGCTTTTTAAATGACTTTTCATAATTTCTGTCTGGCTTGGTGACTCATGCAGATAAAATAATCATTATAGGTGACTTTAATATTCATATGAATCTCACGTCGGAATCACTTACCGTGTGGCATTTTAGACAATAATCAATACTTTTGATTTTACGCAGGCAATAAATGAAGTGATGTGTAAAAATGGTAATATTTGGTAAGATTTGGCACTATGTTGAGGCATGTCAGCCTCATTGTCATCGTCATGACCCCAATCAAGCTTATAGCAGCCGTAATATTAGTTCATCAAACACTTCTGCACTGCCTTCACTACCGCCTCTGGCAACTGCTTCCTTTTCTTCTTATATCGCTTCGATTGATAATCTCACAATTGATTTCAATGCTGCTCTGTTAAATAAATTTGACGCCTTTAAGACAAAAAAACTCTTCCCAGGAGGCTTACTTCATGGTTTCCAGATGAAACACGTCTTTTGTCAGGCATGGTGCGACAGCCTGCAGAAATACAAAGCACTCATTTTAGCTGAAACTAATTATTTCTCTAGACTTATCTGTCTCAATAAAACAACCTTAAATACTTATTTGATACGGTATGCAAAGCCAACGCAACAGCAGCCGACCTCTGATATCTCGCTTCACTCAGTCGACAATTTCATGGAATTTTTCGCTCGGAAGATTCAATCCATTAGGAATCACGGTGATTGTTCCAAAAACCCAGTTAAGACCTGCGATTACGGGAGTTCATATAAGGCTGAAAATCATCTGACAATCTCTCATTTAAAAAAAAAAAAATAGATCCCTTGAAAGGCTTACACAACTGGTTATGCGTAAATATAACATTAGTTTTTTTATTGTTATGTCGGCAATACTCAATAATATATGCCATTGGAAATAACAAATCCGCTTTAATCTTCAGGCATGTCTTGCTAAGATTAAACAATGGATGTCTTTCACTTTTTTTTTTTTTTACTTCTTAACCTTGATCAAACCGAGAGGCTGATTGATAATTGGCCCAAGTGTCCAACAGCCTCCTTTGGTGTAAGTAGTGGCAGGATTTTTAAAGCTGGTCTCCTTCTGTAGCAGCCGGTACATCACGTTCCCAATCATTTGTTTAAAAAAAGATGGAGCACACTCAGTCGCTCACACGAAACGTGAAGTGCCGCCCTGGATGAACTTTTCAAAAATTCCAAGGGGAGCAGTAACATATACTCTTGCATTTAGTTAAACTACAAGTTGGCCAATTTGACTATTGCTTCTACGTTCCCTCCTCCCAAGCTTGGGTAGACGACCGACCCGAAAGTTGATGTCTGGATTGTACACCATTATGAGCTATATAAATAATTTTGACTTAATTTAATGACAGTGATGGTAGATTTCTCTCCAGCCCAATTAGTAGTCATCCACACCAATAGACTTCCAAACAGCGCTAGGTTTTTCACTTTTCCTCCACAACTTCATTACGTGGTATATATATGGTGACCCTTGAGCTGACCTGCTTGTTGGAAACTAATGAGATATGCATAAAATAGTCAAAGCGAGACACTCAACTGGCCACAGAGGTGCTTGTGCATTTCGGTGTCCTCATTAACGGTTTAAAATGTCACGATAAAAAGAAAAAAAAAGATTCACAGAGCATATGTTTATTGGCAATAGGATGTTGATGAGTTGCTTGTAAGCTGTTCAAGGAGAGTGATTTTTCCACTGTTCTTTTGACTATTAAATATTTTAGTTTTGCTGGGACAAAATGAGTTCGGATATTCTGCCGGAAGGGGAGCGTATCAAGATATGCAACAAATCTCTTGGGCTTACAAGCCTTTTCCTTTTCACAAATTTAAATCCAATTTCATCAGATCATTGACCACCGGGGAAGTAGCGTTTGTTCACTGCACTAGAGCTGATAGGACCTTGCTGAAACAGTCCCACTGAAGACATGTGTTGATGGTTATGTGGGGCACAAGTCCAGAAAAAAAATATTGATTGGCTTGTTAATTAGTGTTACTGCATAGAGAACAAGTTGTTCTGTCAATAGAACTCCGGGTGTCATGTGACTATTGCATTTGTTTACACAGCCGTATTGGCAGTATAGTACTTGTATATACCCAGCCAACATGTCCAGTTGTGCTCCATGTGGGGTGAATACGTGTTTCCTGGGTACCAAGTGGGTATGGGTTTCATCTGGTTTTGCTCCTGGCTTCCACCAGGGGCACACCTATATTAGCCCGCATTGTCTTATATGTGTTAGAAGTGGGCAAAGATGCTGAGTTCCGCACAAGCTCCGTATTGGATTTATGGGCATGGGTATCGAGCTAGGAAAGTTTTGAAGTATAGTGTAGTTTTGGTATGAGCAAATAACAACTCAAAGAATTTTTGATTATGATTCATATCCATATTTGGGCGGGGGCTCTGCCGAGCTCTCAAAGTTCAGTCTGTGGACTCTTCTGAGGAACACTAAAGTCCGTGTCTAGTAGAACTCATACACCAAGTGAATTAGAATGGAATTAAAGAATGAATGAATTTGGTGTACCTGTTGTCTAGCATCTGTGAAATGTGCAAATATCTGCCACAGATGGCTGCTTCGACTTGGGGCTTGGTGACACTTTTGGCGGTTCAGTAATTGCCCCAGTTGACAGCCGAGTCAGGCCTCCTCACACAAAGGCAATCGAAACTTGTTGTTTGGAGTAAAACTTCCCTTTCAACTTTAATTAGATTCCTGAATAAAATGATTTTATTTCCTTTCCAGGCTGTGTCAATGAGGGACAACAATTACTCTGGGAAGGGAATTGCATTATTAATTGATGCCCAGTGAAGTGTTTCCTGCAGGAGGGGCATCTTTCAGCATTAATGGGTCATTGCTATACGTTTGGATCTTTTTTATCCGTTCAGGATCATTTAGAAGAAGCAACCCCAGTTTACAGCGTTCTGTGATCATTAGAATTTCTAATGAGGATTGAAAGCCACTAAAAAGCTTGCCAGTCTGAAGAAGGCGAGTGTTAATTCTGAGTCTAAGTGTGAAAAACGCTAAAACACTTGAAAAGTACATTTCACCTATGAAATTACTATGAAATTCCTTGTTTGGCACGCTCAAACATGGCGAATAAAAAACTCTTGAATCTTGAATCTTGAATCTTGAAAACCATTGCAATGTTGGATATTAATAATTGAAATGAGGTACTGGTTCTTTCATTTGCTAATCATGAGAATCTGATTAGACTGAAACTAGCTTGACCTTCTGGACCTACAAGTGAATTTGATTAAATTGGATGAGATTTGATCAACCAAGAATAATATAACTGTAGCATTCATTTATAAAAAAAAAAGCCTAGTTTTTCTTTTTAAAATGAGTGCAACAAATAATTTGAAATCTTTTTCCCTCGTTAAATGTGACCAATAAGGTCCCCAAAAATAACTTAATTAAAAAAATATTTTAAGAGGGAATGCAGAAACAAACACAACATTGCATAAGTGTGCACACCCTCTTATGTGCAGTCAATAACCCTTTCAAAACCGAAACATTGGCAGTATTAGGGTTTTGAAAGGCCATGTAAATTTCTCCTTTTAGGTTATTTTCTACCTCGACAGTGAAAAGTACACAATTCGTAGTATATACGTATACACATAAATATCTGTACATCTGGCGTGAAACTCGCCGGAAATACACAAGCAGAGGTAAACAACCATGGCAAAGCCCAACTTTTTTGAGCAAGGATGAGAACGACTACTTTTTTTTTCGTGGTGAGTGATATGAATATAATGTGCTTTATTGACAGTAGAAGAAAGTAACAATGTATTCTGAATGTTTCACAAACTGAAATATCGACCTTAACCTTGACTGTAAGAACTGCGATGTGCTTCTGTTCAGAATGAGCCAATCACGGTGGAACGGATGTTAAATGGGAATCAGCAAACATCTTCCAGCTTGTAAAGTCCCTTCTGATTAACCGCCCAAAAAGTAAGAGTCGGCTCTTTCTGACTTATCAGCCTGAAGGTTTTCTGTGATAACACTGACTACTATTTCATGGCAAGGCAAGGTAAGGTAGCTTTATTTATATCACGTATTTAATACACAAGGCAACTCACATAAAAGTACAACATTCCAAAGCATTTACAAAAGAAAAGAACGAAAGACATTTAAAAGCAAGGTATAGAAATAAAAGTACTGTACAAAAGTTTCCTAACAGATCTGAGAATGCAATTTTATAACTTCTTTGTTAGATCATAGGTATGGGAAAAGAACATCATTTTTAACCTGGATCTAAAATCATTTGAGCTGACCTCACTTCTGTTGGCAGCTTATTTCATTTGAGTGTAGCATAACCACTAAATTCTGCATCACCATGTTTGCTTTGAAATCTGGACTCCACTAATTGACCTAGGTCTGCAGACCTCAGGGTTTAGATTCCATTAGCATTTCGGTAATGTAATCAGCACCTAAACCATTCGGTATGAATTAACTTAAAAGTCTATTCTAGAGCTGACTGGGAGGTGAGTTAAGGCCTTTCTGATGAGAGTAAGATGTTCTGATTGCTTTGTTCCGGTCAGAACATGAGCTTCAGCGTTCTGAATGAGCTGTAGTGGTTTGATGCTCTTTTTGAGGGAATCTAGTCAGAAGATCATTACAATAATCAAGCCTACTGGAGATAAATATGTGAATAAGCTTCTTCAGGTGTTTACTAACAGAAATTCTATTTTCCATGTTGCAAAAAAACCCCACATTCACTTTAGTTTTGTTTTTTGTGTGATGAGCAGTGTTGTCTTTATGTCAAACATTTTAAAATTGTGCCCTAAATGTTCGGCCTTACTGTTACAAAATCTCACAAACGCATATAGAAAAAACGTGTTATTAAAATTGCAATTATCTTCCGGTTGCACTCAACTAAATCTGCTTAGAAGCTTTTGTGCATCCGCTGACTGACAATTTCAACCATTTGTGTTGTGCTTTTCAAACGTCTCTTGCCCCCCCGCCCCCACCCTTCTGCTTTTTTTTAACAAACTGACTTTCAGTAAAGTAGTTTCTGTCACAAGGTTAAATGAAATGTTTCGTTTCATCCTATCAATTCCATGCTGCCTGCACGGAGGTTAATCACCTGTCCCCCGCTTACAATCAGTCCAACAGAAGGAATTACTTTCATCATATCCTTTAGGTTCTGTTAATAAGAAACAATAAATCCAGAGGCAGCTGCGTGTGCTGTGCCACAAAGCGGAGGCAGATTAGAGGGATTTAAAGACAATGAAACATAGCACCTACTTTTATCCCAATGTTAATCTTCTACAACCTTAGGTCACCTCATTGCACCATGCAATATTTGCAGAACACGAACCAACGCACATGGGAGGGGGGGGGGGCACATTACATAATGTGATCAGGATGATGCTTAATGTTTCATACGAGGCCAACAAAGTTGTAGCACGTCACTGTGAAATATGTCACTCATTTGCTGATCATTTCTAATTTGAATCATTTAGAAACCACTTAGTTTGAATGGAACCAATTTATTAAAACCAGGAACAAGACTAATTGCTTTTTAACATGACAGTGACAAAAATCAGCGAGCAATCATGTCAAACAAGGTAAACAGGAATGGAAGAAGCTCACCTTAAGCTCACATAAAATAGATTTGATGAGTATAATTAACAAAGTCGTTTTCTCACTTCAACCTGCTCCGTGTTGATGAGGCTCATTCAATGTCAGTTTAATAAATGGGCTTTCTAATGTTATAGAGTATTCAAATCACGATAATAAAGCCACAAAATTCCTACATATAGGACCTCAACACTCTTTTGTATCTTTAAAATTAGGTCAATTATACTTTCAAACACTGAATGCAAAATTCATGACTTGGCTAAATTTTTCTATACATCTTTCGAGTGACCTGACTTAAAGATTTTGAAGACTGTTGCCGTCGCTCCGGCATGCTTTTTTCCCCCCGGCTTGAATTGCTAACAGAAATTTGAGTTACGACCACTAAGTTTAAGATGGTGGCAGCAAATGTCACAAGCAATAGATTAGCAGACAGTGAACAGTTCTTCCAAAAAGCACTCCAAGCCTTTTATCGCCACTTCCAGTTGAAGTCTTCTGGGAAACTAAATGCGAAACATAGGGAATTGCAGTTTCTTATGGAAAAAAAAAAAACACTAGCCTAATGCTAATAAGCTTTAAACAGTCTAGCAAAACTAGCATCTTTTCGTTCTTCACATGTCCTGAGTGTTGTTGTTAGTCACCTAAATGTTGAACAGAGGCTGTGATTTACCGAAGTCAAATTCCTTGTTTGGCACGCTCAAACATGGCGAATAAAAAAACTCTTGAATCTCTTGAACTCTTGAATCTATGTTGCAACAATTATAAACCTCATTTGCAAAAATGATTCTATCTTAGATGAAGTGGCAGATGTTTGTCATTCAAATAAGGGGAAGCTCAGCCCCGACTTGAACAAATCGTCCAATCGTCACGCAGAAATCGAGCGTCCCGGCCTACCCACTGCCCCTGGAGATGCTGAGCATTCGATGGGTGGTCCAGTGACCGTACAGCTTTACGCAGAGCAAAAACCCATTTTTTGAAACAATAAATGCTCAGCGTATGACTGCCTAAGTGCTGCGGGCATGAATGAAGTTGAGTCAGTTACCTGTGATAAATAATAAACAATAGATTAAGTTACTCAAGCGCATATTTAGTCAATAAAATGTATACGCAGCAGTACATATTTCACCACTTTTTTTTTTTCGTTCGAGTCGCTTAGTGGTTAAAGATACATATATCTGGTATGTCTTTATATATATATATACTATATATATCCTTGGTGGACAAGGTGTACACAACTACCATTGAATTATTATGAAGTTAAATTCATCATAACAGTTGAATTCTTTGCATTTGATTCAATTATGTTTTTTTTATTTATACTTTTTTTTATTTCATAGGTTGCTGGAAGTGAAAATTGGCATTTCCATTTATTTCAATGGGAAAAGACGATTTGCAATGCATGCTTTGATTTGTCACAAGACAAATTCAACTTCTACGTGAAGACGCCATCTACGTACATACAGAGAGTCATGTTAAGTATTCATCAGTCATTCATGTTGGTGCCATGATTTCCATTATTGGATTAATCTAGAGTCATGGTCACCGGAATTTGTGCACATGCTTGAATGCATTTAGCAGCTGTGGTTTGTAAATACTACTACTCATTGGTGCGCATTAAATTCAATTGTATTGCACAATGACTGACTTTTCTCAGGCTCTAAATCACTGAACCTTGGATGTGGCTTACACTCAAGTCATGGACAGATTTACATCAAATGTAAACACTGACGCCTGTGTAATTAGATAGACGCTAATTAGATTTTTGATCACTTACTGTACTTGCATCTTGGAATAATTTGCTCAAATCAGACAATGATTGACAACAGAACAACCAAACACTGGTTTACCTCATCACACATGCAGAAATAGCAAATGATATTGCTGTGCATACATCCTTGCTGAGACAAGTGAGTAGACCGACCACTGAGCTCTTTTAGTTAGATTATATCAGCCATTAAATTTAGCACGGGCGGGTAGCCCTCCTGCATGGCTCCTCGTTAGAATTTTAAAGCTGCACTTTTTAGTTTGTGAATTTTCATGCGGGTTACACAACGATAGACGTTCCATTAGACATAAAAGGTCAGTTTTGAATTGGGGTTTACACGTAATTCCAGGCCCTCTCCCATGAGCCTGGTTGTTTCACATGATTTTGTTTGACATGAAGGATTACACCTAATCCAGTTAAATATGGATACAGCGATTGTTTTAAGATTAAACTATAGGCTCATAACATCGAGATGCTTGGAAGGAAAGAAATGATTTGTTCTTTTGCCTCTGCTGAAAGGTTCCCGGCCCACCTCTATATTGTCTTTCATGTCATGACTTAATGCTTTCATGCAAGACTTCACCTCCTTTCACCCCTTTTATTGTACAGTAGTGTGTAAATGCCATCAAATAATATGCACATCAAAAGTACAACCAACCTTTGGTCTCACATGACAGCTGCTTGAAGCATTAACTTGAAGCATATAACTACAGCGTGTTGTAGTTATATTGATTTATAGGGCTATATTTTTACGTTTCTATTCCTTTGTCAATTCTGCAAAACATGCAGCTTGGGCCCGGTGTCACATATGAGTGCAAGCTGAAAGAGGGAGGTCTGCGCCACTGTAGGAGTACTCACAGCCAACCATTCAGAGAAACTTGCCTCGTTCCCTTTGTAAATACTCACTTAGACCTGATCTGAGCAAGCATAGCTTTAGATCAACTTTCTGCCACAAAATTGTCACTCCGCCAGGCACATCTCTGACGACACTCCCTATGCTGTGCCGGTAAGCCCAACTTGGCAGAGAATGGTCTGTCAAGTTGGCAAACAAACACAGCCAGCCTGGTCTTACAGACAAATTAGGATCAAACAGCATTTTTGGGCATCTGCAGATGCGCTGTCTAATGAAATTGAGCCTATTCTGTTCAAAATGTGTTGTTTGTAACCAAATCAATTCAAAGATTTACAAATGACGTGATGAGGGGAGGGGGATTGCCTGACTCGGCTTTTTTTTTTCTTTCCAGACAAAAAGTGACAATTCTGTGTGGTTGATTACAGCATGATTTGCCTTCTTATTTTTTAAATTACGTGACTTATTCTTAGTGAATTAATCTTGTACTGTGCATACAGTAGTCTGTAGTTTTAGCAACAGAGAATGCAGTTAATTAAAAGTCATTTATCAGGGGCACTAAGAGCATTTTTTTTAACAGTTGCTAATAGAAACGTGCCATTTCTCGAGTCACCCTTGACCATAATTGCACTGCCCCAAATCATTACAAGGTAACTTTAGGAGGTGATGATGGCTCTATTGTGCTTACTGTTAAACCCTACGGCCAATTTGAGGAGCTAACAAGAACAAAGCAGAAGGAACTTTTATGCTTGTTAACAGCAGGTGACATCCAGGAAAAAAAGGTGACTTTGCGTCTGATGGCCTCTGTTTTTGTTCTGGAATCAGCTTTCATGTGTCCATTCAGGTCCTTCTTCACTCAGCATCGGCTGCATGAATGCCACATGCTTGTTGAGGTGGCTTTTCCCCCTGTCTGCTGTGCAAGAGGAGAAAACGGGCATTGAATTCTCCGGTTCGTATGTTGCAACGGGGATGACTGGAGGGTTGGGCTGCTTGCAGCAGCTGCATCGGCACGGGGTAAGGTAGAGGTATACGAGGATGACGACCATCGTCACCACACAGCCCAGCAACGTTGTGTAACCCGTGCTGAAGGACCCCACTTCAGGCAAGAGCACCGTCACGTTTATTTCTCTGGTTGCGTTCAGGGCCTCTTTACCATCCACCGCTGTACACACATACAGGCCCGAGTCGTTGACCTTGGCTGCTCGGATCTCCAAAGTACCATTGGCAAACATGCTCATGAGTGTGTCATCAATGTTGTACTGAGTGATGTAGCCCTGGCTGGGCGAAAACCATGTAAATGAGAGATTGGCGCTACTCAAGGATGTTTGGCAGTCCAGACGCAGCCGTTGACCCTCGGAAACTAAAACCTTGGAGAGGAGCACGGTCACCGGAAGCGACACGGCTTTTTCCACGCTGCAGTTGTTGAAAAAGCGATTTTGTCGAAGGAACCGGATAGATGCTCGGGGTTCCCCGTAGATGGTGCAAGTGTGTTCGTCTGTGAATTCCCTCAGGGACGGGTACCCTCGGAGATCCCAGTGCCAGAACATGCTGTACATGGAGCAGTCGCAAATAAGGGAGTTGTTGTGAAGGTAGAGCCCTCGCTGCACCGACCTGGGCAACGCTTTTACATCTTGCCATGGCAGATGAGTCATAATGTTGGATGAGAGATCCAGCATGGCCAGAAAGGGGTGACTATGGTCTTGGATGGAGAAGAAGGGGAAGTGCGTGATCCGGTTGAGGCTGAAGTACGCCTTTTTCAAGCTGCTCAGACCCGTCAGCGTGCCGGCTTCTACCTTTGTGATTTTATTATTAAAAAGAATGAGCTCCTCCAGTCTCCACAGTCCCTCAAAATAGTGCTGCTCCACCGTTTGGAGCTTGTTGGAGGACAGGTCAAGATATCGTAGGCTCGAGGCATTCTCAAATGCCCCGATGGCCAGGCTGCTGATCTGGTTGTGGGCCATCCAGAGGTTTTCCAGTCTGGACATTCTGCTGAAGCTGCCCGGACCCAGCCAGGACATTTGGTTGTGACTGAGATCAAGCGTGTTGGCGTACGAGGGCAGTGACTTGGGTATCTTGGTGAGACCGCTGGAGCTGCAGCTCACTGTGTCGGACGTGCAAAGACACATAGAAGGGCAGGTCTCCTTACTTGGGGGGAGGAGGCAGAGGAGCACCAGGATGAGGATGATGCGATTGATTCTGGCGATCATGTTTCTACAGCCAAAGTCTTGCTGGTTTGAAATTCTTCCAACTTTCCCTGGATGGATGAGAATCACATTCTAAATAGAATAATTGCTGAGGCAGCATTCATTACAATCAAAACAAAATGTTTAGTAGTTATTCTTCTTGCTCTCAAAGTTGTGTTGTCAATACAATCTAAATAGAAATGTTTTACCTCAAAGGTGAACTTGTCTTCTCAGTCGGCATCGGATGACTTCCCGCAAGTTTTAAAATGAGGAAACTTAACGAAAGGTCAAAAAGTTGAAATGTGAGCAGTTTGTCCTCACTTAATCCCGCATGTAATAGGAGAAAGAAGAAAAAAACAGAACCATGACTTGGAAAATAAACTGTCAATTGACATGAAAGTCCAACTCAGCACAGCTATTTTCTTTGATGAAATAGCATCCCCTTCGTGAATGCCAACAAATGTCGGTGTTTAATTTTTATCTGCTTCTCTGAGCCTCAATCCCGAGGCGGTGTAGGAACAAATTCATTGCTCCCGCCTGATTTCTCAGCTTCAAATTTAAGGTCCTCCGACTTGATCTGTCCGGGTCCCAAATGAGACTGCCGCTTACCAAACATTCTGCATTGCTTTGTGGTGTAGAACAAACACGGCGGTGCTCTCTTAATCTCCCACAATCCCCTCCTCTGCCGCTGCCGCCTCCTCCTCCTCCGCCGCCACCACCATGTCTCATCATCAGACCAGCCTTGTGTCTCCTTCTCCCGTCATTGAGTAATGATGCCGCTGTGGCCCGTTCTCTGCGGCTCACAAATATCAGCTTTCCTCACCATATTCTATTAATATTAAGCTCCATTAAAATTTTAGTGTTTTTCTAACGAACAAACTTTGCCCAACCGTTAAGAATTCCTCATGAATTTTGCAGCTTTTGTGTTCGCCTTGCATTGATAACTCTGGGGAGATGTGACATGACAGCCGTGACTTGTTTTTTTATTTGTTTTTGTTTTTCAAATGCCTCGCTGACAATATTAAAATTCAAATTTTAGTTTCAATATTCCTGATATTGTCTTCGTAGTGTATAACTGATCAAGCACCAATTTAGAATGTCTACTCATCTAAGCCCTGAATCTCCTGCTAGAGCTGTCGAGAGCGGCCACTGATCAAGGTGATGATAAACCTTTTTAGATTAGTTCCTATCTTTTTTCATTCTAAAACCTCCCCCATCATCCTTCTGTGATTTGCTGTAATAGAACCTCTCTGATCGAAGGGTTCTTCTACCTGACTGTCTTTTCTATTTTTAGTGTGTAGGGTTGATAGTTATGCATGCACACGCCTTATCCGTCTTGTTGAGTGCATCTTATTCTCTTCTTTGGAACGCCAATCATCCGACCCTCAACTAGAACTCGTGGGTTTGACTCAATATATGCTGCCCGTGCTGCTTGGTCACGGTGGTCGTGATAGCTCCGATTTCTGTCACAGTAAATTAGCTTTGCCTTCTAGCAGCCACCTCCTCATTGGTACAACCCCCCCACCTGCACTATTTCCCTGCACTCACATGTCTCTGAATGCGGCAAGCTTTGAATGACTCCCACTCTCGCCTAACCGGATCATCGTGGACTCGTACTTGCTGAATGGGGCTCACTGCTCAAAAGGTGCTCAACTGGGAGCATATGTGGACTCTATAGACATTGCTGGGGAATGTTATGTGATGCTGTATCCTTCTTTTTGGTGTTTTTTTTTTCCTTGTGCGAGAGCAGGATTAAGGCTTAGAAAGCATATTTGGATGTATTTGTTTTCAAATGAAAACACTATCATGTCTGGCATTGTGGCATTTCCCACAATCTTGTCCCAAGGCAAATCAACAGCTTGGCTAGAACATGCAAGGAATGTATACGCCCACACGTACACTGGAAATATGTCGGAAAACGATTCCCAACACACTATGCGTTGTAGGTGTTATGTTTATTTCATGGCTAAAATAGCAAGTATGATTTCAATTCGCCTACATATTGAACTTTGTCCCACTGGATGGAAAACCTTATAGCATTTTAAATATTCATGCTTCATTGATTGCTTCAAGGTATCATCTACCGCTCTTATTTCTTGAACAGGCTTCACAAAATCATCTGAAGAAATATAATCACATCATATGGAGGAAGTGTTCTTTCATCTGCATAGGATGGACATTTTTTTGTGCAGTGTGAGCATAAAAAGCCTTTTTTACAATTTTTGCTGTATTTGTTTAATGCACGGGAACATTTGTTTTGCTGTGCTTCATTAATTTCGGTATTGACTTGCACACTGTAAATTAACGTTGCATTTCAGATGCAATCATTTGTCATTGTCACAAAATCATTTCATTCAAAACATAATGACAAACGCAATACTGAGCCTGCTGTGCATACCTATTCACTGAAGTGGATGTTTTTGTTGTGATTGCCCCCACTTGTACTACCTACCGTAATTATTAGCAAGAGGGCCACATCAGTAGGGACTGTTTGCACAAGTCTAGTGCAAAGGCTAGCGTTTGATTTCTTGTTTTAATGACCTTTTCACAGCAATCATTGTGGTGCAGTAAATCAGTGGCCAATAGCAAATTCAGCATTGACCAGTTGGAAAAAAAGTAATTGATGATACTCCACATATTCGACTCTTGCCGCCAGGTAAATTCGGCGGTGGGTAAGAGCAAATCATTGTCGATTAATTAATAAATAAATGAGGGATGTTACGATTAGTGTTATGCTACTGATATGATATTGATAATTTGGCTTCGGCGTAAAATTTTTAATTTTAGACCTACAACTACCAATTTTTCTTGAGTAATTGATTAATCTGTTGGAGCTTTTTCTCAATTAACTGATTAGTTAGATTAAAAAAAACTATTGTTAAATATTTGTCTGTTTATTTTTCAAGAAAAGGACATTGTTTATAGCGTGCAGGAAAATGCAGAAACAAATGAATACTTTTTTGACATCTTCAGCACCAACAATTTTACTCAACTTACATTGCTTGTTTGAAATAAATGCAACTTGCAGGCTGTTTTGTGCAACCATTTTCCTCCAGCATGCGTCTGTATCGTCCACTATCTGCATGCTTGTTCATCTGTGCGGTGACCATTTATGATGACAATAGCTCAGAATGTTAAAAAGGAATGTAATTGTTTTAATACCTGTAACAATATGGATTGTTAAACCAAATGACTGTATTTATTTTTTTATTTTTTTTTGCATTTATTTTCTTGACTATAAAGAATGTCTGAGCGCAAAACAATCTGTTCAAATCAGCCAGGATCTGAGTGGACCTCAAAGCTTAAGCTCTGACCCTGACATCTCCAGCCCCCAAGCAGAAAGGCATTTTTTTTATTCACCATCTGCTGCAGATGAGAGAGAGAGAGAGAGACAGACAGAGAGACAGAGCGTGAGTGCGAGAGAAAGAGAGAGAGGGATAGAGAGAGAGAACGAAAAGAAACATGCAGCAGCTGAGGGAAATGCATCTTATCTTGCCCTTCAGAAGCAGTGAAGCTCATAGAGTCAATAATATGAAACTTTATAGTCTCAGATGCATGGATATTTCTTATTCGGTCAATTGTTTAAGTGTCATCCTGGTGTCCAAAGTTCAGCTCGCGGGCCAAATTGAGCCCGTGTCTAAATTTAGACCACCCCGAAGCATCGTGTTCAATAATATGCGGCCCGCTGGCACTGTCGCGGGGATCTGCGCGCCCCGGAGCAAGCCACGGAAATGGAACACGTACGAACGGGAACGCGCACATGAGAGAGCGCTCATGATCGGGTGCGAGCCTGTCCCAGTTCACGTGCACACAGGTGTCCGTTTGCAATATAATCAGTGACACAAGACACTTCCTCATTCAAAAATCTGCACACCAAGGACTAAGGCGACGCTAAAATCAGAGACGCTGCCAGTGACAATGCACAGGGAAAGGCAAAATAACCCACGGACGACTGGTGAGAGCTGTCTATTTACTACTAACTCTACCGCGCGTCCGCGGTGCACACTCACAGTGATTGCAAGCAACAAAAAGACTATGGATGATTATTTTGTGATGATCAAGTATTTTGTTTTATATGAAGTTAAAATAAATAAGATGAATTCGAGAATGATTTAATTTGCATTAAAAATAAGACACAATACATCATGACCTGCAGTCGAAACACCAATATCACCCCTTTCATCAATATAACAATAATAAAACAAACTCAATACATGTAAATAAGAAATCATTCTACTTTCATAAAATAGTTCAGTTGTATTTAAATGTGTTATTTTAATCTTCAACTATCTTGGTAAATCAATAATAAAATGACCCCCCCCCAATAGATTCTCATTTGCAATAGCAATCTATCAACAAATCTGGCCCACTTCGCAAAAAGTTTGGACTTTGACTAAATGAGAAAAAAAGCGATCTTGACAGCCTTCCATAATTTTATCGTGATTTGAATTGAAAGTGAGGACAGAGACGCGCAGTACACATATCAAGTTGGGACTCGATTATTCAATGCACATGCGCCACGTCAGTATTTTTAATGTAGTATAATGCCTCCGCGCAAGCGCTGCACTGAAGGCATTTGTGTTGTCTTTTGGTCTGCCTCTTCCGAACCCTTTGAACCCAAACACGCACAACCTATTCACAATTTATTATGCGTTTCAATAGCACGGATGACGGCCAGACTCTCAAATATGAATGAGTCAGGGTCGCAATAAAGATTCAGGAGATTGAGTTTTATTTCTGCTTTTCTCTCCCTTGATAAATTTGCTGTCATGATGAACTCTCTTGTTGAAAAATAGGTTCAGGCAGAGAGAGATTTTCTTTTGTGTATTACCAACACACCAATATTTCTACTCAACTGAGAGAGGCTTTTCTGTGTTGCATAACAAAGACCAAAGCACTGTGTTCTCCTCTCCTCATCATGTCTGGGGGCTCAAATTCCAGTGTAAAGAGCTACGTGTGCCATCTAGTGGTACAGGTCTCCATTCTACAGGCTATAAATAACACAAAACAAGATTTGTCTATTGTCTGATTGCTGCATAATATTATAAACGGCTCCAGAAAGAATTGAGGTCTGTTAGTTTGCATTTTTGATTTCATTTGTATTGTTGACACGCGGTTGACTTTACAGGTCTGAAGGTAGAGCTCACGAAAGAGCACTTGGATATGAATAGAATAAATCAACACTCCTTTCAAATAAAAGTGAACATTAAAAATTTTATTGGAGGGCTGTTATATTACAGTGCATTAATTTTATCTAGGTGTCCCCATCAAATTTTATGTTTACTAGACATGTTTGCGAATGTGCTTTACATTTTTTCTTGTGGGTTTTGCACGTTCGGTTATTTGTTCATATTTCATGGACAGAGAGTGACACTACCTCATTTTAGTGCTGACACTCTGAGGTCATTTTGAATTGGAAATGCACTGAATGCTCACGTGTGAAGATGGGCAAGAATTGATTTGAGTGTAAAAATTGGATGGCTTAGGTAAAATGTCACACTTGATTATAAATTAAACTCGAGTCTTCGCTGTGGGGATCTGTGTCTCTTTGGCCTTTATCATCTCTTCTGATTGTTAACCGATTTCAATTAGGACTTTGTCGAGTTAATATGATCGCTTGCTGTTTACCCCCCCACCCCTTTTTTTTTTTGCCTCCTTCCGTGGAAGCCAATTATGCATGAGTAGCGGCAGATGAGCACTGGACGCTGCTAATGGTTCAGCCTCTCCCTTTGTGTTCACATTACTGAAGGATATGAGTTGTGAAATTAGATCACTACTGACTACTGCACCATCAGTGATTGTACTATAAAACATTATGAGCCAGAACATAGTAAATCGTTGGATGTGACTGTGGGGTGGCGGACTGTCTGCTGCTATTCTTTCATGTCCCCGCTATTCCTATTTCCCTCGTTTTTCCCCGCCGCCCTCATATCTTCACTGTGCTCCCTCGTCCATGCACACCAACGAAACCTGCCTCCTGCTCCTTCCATCCTCTAATCACCTCATTCCATTTATTCTCTCAACTCCAATCCCGCTGAATCACTTCTTTACAGCACCCCTCATCGTTTGTGGTTATCTATAGGGACAGATGGGACACAAGCCAATCCCCCCCGCACGTCATGTATAGATTGACATGTTTTAAATATCCATTATGTCAAACCCAATAAGGATTAATGTACATAATGGAGTGGTTCGCTCTTTCTCGCTATCCTTTTCTTTTTTTAGATAAATCACAACCATAAAATGATTCATTATAATTTTATTGGGGAATTGTATCATATAAAATGGCTGATTATGTGAACTTGTGTCCTTGGGTTTAATATTAAAAGACAGTCAGGTAAGCTCACAGAGAAATTTTCAATACAGCAAATCACAGAATGTTGGGTTTATCTTTGCTTTGCTTTCTCAAAGAATTATTGAAAAAGCACTTATTTGATTTAAGTCATCATGGATAATTTAAGGTTATCGTATTTTCCGCACTATAAGGCGCACCTAAAAACCTCCGACAGTGCACCTTATGATCAGGTGCGCCTTATGTATGGACCAATATTGAGCCACTACAGCAGGCGTGTCCAAAGACCGGCCCGCGGACCAAATGTATATATCTTATATATGGACAAAGTTTTAAAATGGGCCATTCATTGAAGGTGCCCCTTATAATCCGGTGCGCCTTACAGTGCGGAAAATACGGTAGTTGTTTATGTTTAAGAAACCTAGTTTAATAACATCTACAATTAATTGTTTTACATAAAGAATGAATGAAAGAAAATGATCTGGTCGCACATACTTTACAAATGCGGTGGCACCTCAAAAGTTGACCACATTTGGTTCTGTAGCCCATTTCCCACGGGGATAAATAATGAGTGAGATCATTTCCAGAGAAGGCCTTATTGTATAGTCTGTCAGTTTTGTCTGCAGCATGTTCATTTGGATTCAGTTCAGGTTGACTTCACATAGCCTTCCAGTGTTTGTCCCCCCCAAAAAAAAAAAAAAAACTCTGCCATGCTTCAGGTCATTGTCCACCTGCACTATGACCTGCCGTCCAATGAGTTCAGAAGCATTTGACCGAGTAAGAGCTGGTTGAATTGTCTGAAACACTTCAGAATTCATTCTGCTACTTTTGTCCCGTCATCAATAAATAAAAAGGGAACCCCGTTCCATTGGCATCCACTCATGCCTACGCCATGGCACGACCACCAGATTCACTGATGGTGATGAATTTAAAATTGCTCTGATGAGAATGTACCTCCAATATTTATGGCGTCTTTATAAGAAGCGTTTCTGTGAACTCCCTGACTTCTGCACTGCGCATGAGAATGTAAATTACAGTAATGTGCTTGAGCAGACACAATGAGTGCCTACAGTATCTCGCTGTCCTTCTTTCATGCCATTTTTAAAGTCCTGCATCCACTATTGCTGCCAAACGATGCACATTTCCCAATTTTGAGACTGACACTGGTTATCTTAAAAACAACGAATTAAAAACAATTTATAGCTTTACCTGAATTCGTTACAATTTGTACACAAGTCTAGAATTGTGCCAATTCAAACTTGGTTTGAATCTGTACAGCCTACTGTTTCTTTTTGTAAAATGCCAAAGATGCTGGAGACTTATAATGAGGAGACTTTCAGGTTACCTTGTGCAGGAAAATGATGACAAGCCTGCAGGCGGTGGTTATGACAATGCTTGTGACATTTGTGGTAGTTATTTTTTGGAAGTTTTTTGACTGAGATTGGCTGAAATGCGGAAATAAATTGATCTGCCACTTCACTGTGAGGTGATAGAGTGGCAGCTGGATGACATTAAGACCTCTAAAAAGCCTGCAAATCTCAGTCGTATGCACAGGAGACCCCGTGGCAGTGTCTGTCTACATGGGAACGTTGCAAATGTGAGCTGGCAATGGTTCAAGTGTTCATTGACCCTGAGCTTTCTTCAAAAAGGAGCAACAATACTTCACTAAAACATTTCTGCCAATCGTTAGAGCATGGGACTGAAAACTCTCAGGTCTGCCTGACTTAACAGCCTAATGGGGCAAAAATGAAAACAGCCCTAGAAGGACAAAAAGGTTTTGTCCAAGATGCCGTAAATGGTCTGTAAATGAACAAAATGATATCTTCACCCTGGTACACAAATAAAGATTTGTCATCTTTTTAAAATGCGAGAGACCCCACACATGACGATAATAAAAAGAAAGCCATCTTTGCTCTTACTGCTCATATAGGCGTACATATTCTCCTGTTGGTGCTAAAAGTCAACCCCCAAATTTTCACTGTAATATTTTCTGCGCAGCCCAACTCGTCGAAGTGCAGTCTTCTGACCAATGTTTTGTTTGTGGAATGTGAGGCAAAATCACCCTATTTTTATCCATCTCAGGGGGCGGCCGTTTTGCCACTCGGTGTCGACTGAAAATGGCATCAAAGTTTCAGGTAACAATCAATCCTGGCTCAGCTTCAGAAAACTGGTGAGCAGTGATTGATCAACACCAGATGTCAAAATGGCTGTCCCTTGAGGTGGATGAAAATGGGTGAATATTGCTGTTTAACTCATCTTCCACAAACGCAGTATTGATCAGAACTGGTGGGCCACGTATGTAATATCGAAAAAAGAATTTGGGGTTGACTTCCTCTTTAAGTATTTTACGTGTCTGGCTTGCGTACACATTAAAGTTGCAGCGATTCTCCCATCTAGACCTTTGACACATCCAAAATACAGAACCTGAAAATTCCTGCCCAATCACCGAAAAGGCACGACCTGCTGAAGTTTGAGTTGGCTGTAATTTCCAGAGTTTTATGAGACATGCTAATTCCATTGGAAAAATATGCCAAAATTTAAATATAAAATTAACTTGCTAAGTCGATCTGGAAGTTACACTGATTGTTTATCTAACAGGAACTTTGAAAAAACGTGTATTTGCATTTTGTATTCATGAGAATTAAAATTTGCTTGCTTTGTTAGCTTTTTACCCGTTAATACAGTCCACACGACCGAATAATCAGCCAGGATAGTCATTCGAGCCATCAAATCGGAAGGGAGGAATGAGAATCAAAATTGTTCAAATTATATGTGTGCCAGATTTCGTGGAGAGCAGCTTCTCTTCATTAATTTGCAGTGTGTATAATTTGCACAAAGAACTAGTTCTGGGAAGATAGGACATCACAGGACTTCTGTATATAGCAATTCTCAGCAATATTGTGGAGGCTATTTGTGACTCAGTAGACACAATGGGGGTAGGTGGACCAAAAAAAGAGCCAAAACTACACGCTAATCCTTGTGTATTCATATTTAAATGAAAGACTTATCACATTTGGAGAGGTTTATAGCTTTTAAAATATTTTGGTGTGCTGCAAATGTTCTCTCCAACTTCATTCGGTCTATAAATATAGACTTTTTAATAGCTTTTGACTTGGCTCCAGATGAAAGAGCTTCAGTGGATAGGGCAGTGCATTCTTTAATCTTACAGTTTTCAGCTTGCATTACATGAGAATCCCACAACAATTAAAAAGAGGTGTGTCCCTCAACTAAAACACACAAGTCGAGTCAAGAGATTATCAAGCGCGGTGTATCTGATCTCCCTCCACGGTTGAGTTGATGTAAAGAATCCCACGCCGTCTATTCCTCGGCGCTGCTCACCGCTCAGATGAACACGAGCGGACAAGAAAGGTGACGAGTAGTTAGCAGCTCCATCAAGAATCTCCGGGGCCATCCCGAGAAAATGAAACCATCTCCGAACAGGTAACTCAATTTAACTTGTGGCTGCTTTCCGTGGTGCAAAAGGCAAAAACACTTTCCCAACTGATGAAATGAGGAAGGCTAACCGAGCATGGCCAGAGTGGCCGAGTGCAACAGGAGACGACGTGGTCAAAGGAGCATGCCCCCTCCCAACATCCCCAACACCACGTTTTACAGAAGAGGAAGCTGAGCTTGATGAGCTGAAAGGTGCAGGGTTGTTTCTCCTTTCTTTGCAATCAATAAAGTCGACTGACTTTAATCATGGTGCTATTGAGTTCTGGAGATTGCAAGCTTGAGAGTCAGTCTTTTGGAACCATTCCCAAGTTTATCCTTGCTCTGAACACAACTAATTGAGTGGGAATCGAATTGGACTGTAAGTGAATTTTCAAGGAGAATGATAAGGCGCATAAATATTCATTTTTCTCAATTTTACTTGTTGCATTCCGTTTTACGTTTAGCCCATGAAAATTACAGAGCAACAAAAAACTGATTTTAAAATGATTTTTACAGATTGCCACCATATAGAGTTGTCACTCACTCCACCTGACAAAATGACTGTTAGACTGTCCCATAATTGTTCTCTAGCGGAAGTATGGAATGATCACATTGACCTTTTTATCGTCCCACTTAGTAATTTTAGTTGGCGTGCTAAAAGGAAAGAAAAGGACAATTTAATGTGCACTTCTATGAATCATCATCTCCATTAATAATCTGAACAAAAAAAAAAACGTTTGCGGTGTTAATTATTGCAAATGTGCCCTGTTAGAAATATCAATATGACGCCTGGTATCACAGCAGAGGTAATGCACAATATTTAGCAGACATTCAGAAATAAACTACTAACAAATTGCCTCAACAACTGAACTGCAGTATGTGACTTTACACAATCTGTCAAGATTGTAGGAAAACACATCAACTGGAATTTAAAATTATATTTACAGGGTCATGTAGTGGGAAGCACAGACCAAGCTTCAAGCATGTTGTTGTTTACAGTAAGCAGCCATGCAGAGATTCATGTTGATGTATGTTTTTCTATTCAATATTTAATAGAATATTTAAACTTTATTAAAATATAGATTAAAATTTTATATAATTATAAAAAGACTTCCCAATCGAAGAAGACTAGACATACAGCTTAACACTACATGCTGAACATCGTTAATGTACTTTAGTCATCTTCAAAAGAGTTACACGTATATTTAAAATGATGACACAGCTTTAGAGCCTGGTAGATTAATGCTAACAGATATTGGAAAAAGCCATAAACAAGCTAACAAAAAGCATTGCTGTTGTGGTGCTAAGCAAGGGATATTTGTACGCAAATGGTGGATCAACATATGTAGCCATAAGATATAATGACACAATACTCACATGGATATATTTTATCTCCTTTGCAAAGGAGTAATGTGACAGGGCAAACTGCAAAGCCGAGTTATCGCAAACAATAATTATTTGTATGTCTGTATTATTGTGCCAGGCAGAGGCACATAGTGTACACCAGAATGAAAACCACAATGTCCAGGGAATTGGAGGAAAAAACAAGAACATTGCAAAATTGGTTTTATTCCTTGACATTTTCTTATTTCTTTACAGATAGTATATATATTTTAACAGCTAAACATTTCTTTGATTCTCAATAGGGAAAGCAAATAACGCATATCGCAAGGAAGCAGCTTTGGATGATTCCATTTTTGTAGAGGATTTACAATTTAGAAATGATACCGAAATTGAGTTTGCACCAACAATCCACTGCAACTGTATTTTTCATCAGATTTGCATTAAAGTTGCAGCAACACCAGCGACCTTGCTGCTTCCCACTTGATTCACATCAGGTGCAACATGTTTTTCCAATCCAATCTGGCTGCAAGGCCACAGGGAGGCTTTACTTATTACTCATACCGTATTCCAGAACAAATCATAAACTCAGCAAACATCTGGGACTGAGTCTGCCTGGGGAGTCGCTTGAGGATCGAGGACTTGAATTTGGTTTTGAATGATCACACAACTGTTACCACCCACTGTGTATTATCTACACTGTGGTGCTTTGGGATTCTCTATTGAGTTCATTATGAGGGAAAAAAAAAAGAAAACACCTAGCTGCATTGGATGCAAAATGAAAGTACATTTCCACGGCGCGTTACCCCTGCAAAGACCAAATGTGAATTTGGGCTTGTGGGATCTTCTTATTTTATTTCTTTTGTGTCAAGTCAAGTCAAGTCAAGTCAAGTTTATTTGTATAGCCCTAAATCACAAACAGTCTCAAAGGGCTTCACATAGCCAAAATTGACAATTATTCTCAAAGCATCCCCTGATCATAAGCTCCCAAAAGGGCAAGGAAAAACTCAAAAAACCCCTACCAGGGGAAAATGAGAAACCTTGAGAAGGGACCACAGATGGAAGGATCCCCCTTTCAGGATCACCAGGTTATAATGGATGCAGAGAGTACACAAGTAATACATAATATGAAAATCAATGAAAAAAAATGGATGTCGGAGGTGTCCTCGATTGTCCTGGCAGTGTCCTCAAGGGGGCCGAGCCGCAGCTCCCCCATCCCGAACTGGTCCCCGAGAATCCAGCCAGCCGCTATCCGCTTTTGAGCCACCTAACCCCCTCCCCAGCCGGGGAGGAGGTGGGCAGAGAGAACAGAACAAACTCCGGCCAAATCGGCCATCACAAGTTAGTTAAAGGCCATCTCATAGAAATGTGTCTTTAAACGTGTCTTAAATGTTTCTACTGAGGTAGTAGTTCTAATATCCATTGGTAGGGCATTCCAAAGCTCTGGAGCCCGAATAGAGAATGCTCTAGACCCTGCAGACATTTTCTTGGCCCTCGGTATAACTAAAAGACTAGCGTTTTGCGAACGAAGGTTACGAGACGGAACATAAGGAACGACTAGGTCGACGAGATATGAAGGCGCTAAGCCATGCAGTGCTTTATAGGTTAGTAGAAGAACCTTGAAGTCACATCTTAAATGGACCGGGAGCCAATGTAATTCGGCTAATATTGGGGTAATGTGATCAAATTTTCTTGACCGTGAGAGCAGCCTCGCAGCGGCATTCTGCACTAACTGTAGACTTTTAATACTGGATTTAGGAAGACCAGAGAATAATACATTACAGTAGTCCAGGCGCGACGTGACGAACGCATGTATAATAGTTTCCGCATCCCCAGTCGAGAGGATAGGACGAATCTTAGCAATATTACGAAGGTGAAAAAACGCAATCCTGGTTATATTCTTAATGTGTTTTTGAAAGGAGAGCGTTTGGTCAAATATTACCCCGAGATTAGTTACCGTATCACTCTGAGTGATAGTACGGTTATCTATAGTTATAGTGGTTTCCTTAAATAAATGTTGATAACGAGTAGGACCAATTATCAACATCTCAGTTTTATCCGGGTTAAGACGAAGGAAGTTGAGAGACATCCATTGTTTAATCTCCGCAAGGCACGCCTCGAGATTACAGCAGTCCTGTGGATCTGTCATCGATAACGGCATATATAATTGGGTGTCATCCGCGTAGCATTGAAAACTAATATTATATTTACGTATTATGCCCCCAAGCGGAATCATATAAATATTAAATAAAATCGGTCCGAGTACCGATCCCTGTGGGACACCACAAGTAACATTATAAAGCTCAGAGGACGTATTACCATGGACCACTCGGTGCGTCCTGCCTGATAGATAGGAATTGAACCAGCTTAGTGCTGACCCTGAGATACCAACACAACTTTTAAGACGCCCTAATAAAATATCGAAGTCTACAGTGTCAAAGGCAGCACTAAGATCAAGTAGTAACAATACAGACGACGTATTTGAATCCATAGCTATGAGGAGATCATTAGTCACTTTAGCAAGTGCTGTCTCTGTAGAATGATTGGCTCTAAAACCAGACTGAAAAGAGTCATATCGATTATTATCGACCATGTAATCAATAAGCTGCTGTGCTACTACTTTTTCGAGAAGTTTTGCTATGAATGGGAGGTTTGAAACTGGCCTATAATTACTGAGACAGTCCGGGTCAAGATTTGCTCGCTTAAGTAGTGGTTTAATAATAGCGGTTTTAAAGGCCATCGGCACTATCCCAGAGGAAACAGACAGATTGATTATATTTAAGATGGACGGTCCTAAAATTGGAAATAATTCTTTAAGTAGTTTGGCTGGAAGCGGGTCGAGTAAACATGTTGTTTGTTTAGCCGTACTAACCAATTTTGTAAGCATTTCTAGGGACACGCTTTTAAAATTTGAGAGGGTTATTGCATGATCCCCAGCGCTAGTAACCGACGGAGCGATTGGCATGGTATTCTTGATCTCGTCCCTAATGGACTCAATCTTTTGAGCAAAAAATTTCATAAACTCGTCAGCTGAGTGGAAGGAGCAAGAGAAAGGGTTGGAAAGTAGGAGCCCATCTGTCATTGGAGTCTGGCTACAGTTGGCCTTCGCCTCACTGTTTTGATTATATCCTTATCGTTCTTTTACCTACCGGGGGATGAGTAACAGTGACCTGCTGGATTGCTTCCTTGGCCATATTTCCAGGCCTCACTCGGGCATCGTCATCCATTCCAAGTGTCAGTAGATTTATTTTGGGTCATAAAATCTCACAAAGCAGCAAAAGGATGACTCCTCAATAAAGGCACTGTTAGAACAAACTGCCATCACAAACATGCTCAATGGGTGTAATGATGAATTGGATGCAGAACATCAATACTTTTTAGTGCTCATAAAGTAAAACTAAAATGGGCGTCACGTTCTTGAAAATATTCAACTGGCTCAGTGAGATTGTAAGTGGTCCCTCTTGATTGTTAAAACAAATCTCAAATGGATGGTAGAGTAATAAAATGAATCTTCTCGCCGGAATCTTGGAAAGTTACAGTAAATACAGTCATGAAAATAGGTTTTATCACTTGAAGAATATAGTCAGAGTCCGCCCTGTTCGCTCTTGGGCCAACAAGGAGACGCGAATACATGCTTCTAACTGGATTGACGACTGTAATGCCCTGCTATCTGGTCTTCCCGAAAACAAAACCAATTTCAAGCTTATAATTATTATACAACTCAGTGGCGGATGTCCTGATAACGAGCAGAAGGTGGAAGCAATTTTAAAATCACTGCATTCGGTTCCCGTGTGTTTCAGGATCAATTTGAAGGTTTTTTTTTATTAGTTTTTAAATGTCTTACGGAAACTCTCAACTTCTTGTACCCTATGAACCCTCGTCCTCGTGTTCCGGCTAGAGTTGTGGGATACCTGAGATTTTGGATCGATACCAAGTAAATACTGGTGCCAGTATCACCAATACAGATTACTTTTAGGTTAAAAAAAAGATTATATTCAATTGTTTTTCCTATTAAGTAACAATTCAATAAAACTTGTTGAATTCTTAACCGTGCCATAATATCTTTAACGGAAACTTACCTGCATTGTTGTAATGGAAGTCGCAATGTACAAAGTAGTCTTAGTCCTTGCCACTCTTACATTCCTTTAGTCCAGACACCTTATGCTAGCTTTTTTTCATTTGATTCTTTAAATAAGCTAACCAGTGTATCTTTGTTTACCATTGTTTTGGTTTCCGTTCCGATGGGCTTGTACTGCCAATCAGAGGACACGAGAAAAAATTGCGCACTCTGCTTTCAGGTAGTTTACCTGCAATTAACTTCATGGACACTCTCACTCAGACAGTATTGTTGTGTTGTGCCACAACAATGAGCAGCATGCTGGTGGATAGAAAAGTTCCAGCAAAGCATAATGACTTGTGACGTACACAATAATTATTTGAAAATAACAAAAAACATAGAAAAAAATGTAAATGAATGATACTAGCTGCTTGGTATTGGTTTGATACCGATACTCACTTTAATACTGATTGTATCGATACTTGGAGCGATCTGCATGGGCCTTTAGTTATTCCGACATTAAGGACACACATTCACGGTGATTTTCCATGCAATATAATTTATGTTTCAGAAACGATGATGATAAAAACCTGTGCTCGAGTGTTTTCACACTACACGTGAACAGCATTGCAGAATATCTGTCGAGATATATTAAAAGTCTCAGTGTCACAGAAATACTTTGGTCGCAGAGTTTCCCTCCAAAGGTTGTGCAATAAAATATTGTTAGGGCACCACCATTGTTATCCAGCCCATTTTCCTGACTTTACTTAAATTACAATTTCACTTTGTAGATTTATAGCTGCTTCTGAGTCTGACATCTTAAATGTTAGTGCTAAAATAGCACATCTGTTCTGCAACTCTTTAGACAATGGCTTGAACACAAACGATGTAACAACACATGTAGACAGACAAAATAAGAGTCATATATTGTATATTGACTGTGAAGACCCACTACAAACAACTGGTCTATAAACACTGAGATTCTTCTGAAGCCCAGCCAGAAAATGTTGCCAAATAGTACTGAGGAGCTGATTATAGTTGACATAAACAGTATGCCGCTCTGTCACTTTTACTGTCCCCAGGTGGGCAAGGCAGGCATGCATTCTGTAATAACCTTGTTAGTGTAACTTTATGTTATTAGGTAGTGTAGTGACTATCCAAAGTGGTTTAACAATGAATGAATGGACTAGTTATTTAACAAAGTGATTAACAATTAATAAAGTATTAGTCATATGACTAATGATGTCGTGGTATTGCCGTACTTCTGTGATTTATCTTTGCCTGGAACGTGTCCTGTCCGATTAAACTGTCTTTGAAGTATTCCCCTCGCCGTTAATAGCCACGGCACCTTTAATGATGAAGTAACAGACAAGGCCTGGGAGAAATATTAGCTCAGCAAGGTCATAGCAGACAAGGTCCCATCTGTCTCCGCAGCTCGGGTGGATCCCAGACCCTTACATTACTGTGGCCCGCAGGCGAGGGAAAAAATGGATCATCAATCTGATTTAGGCAGGCTCTGGTCAATGCTGTCATTTCCGAGCCGAGTAACACTACTTTCTTCTGCCGTCACCGTCCGCAGGTAGATTCATAATGGCTGCTGACGTTAAACTGTCTCCCATTTGCAGTCGCTGAGCCGAGACCTTCAGAGAGTTTCACGTCGCGTTACATCACAACAACATCGAGGCGCTGCACGACTGCACAGCGCCTGGCTACAATAAAGCAGAGAAAGAATTAGATGCTGGCAAATGTACAACGGATTTCAAGGTAATTCCAACTTTTAGTCTGCTGCTAAACTCAGTGACCAATCACTTGGCTTCATATTCAGAAATGAGACACCGTGTGAAACGGGATCAGCCATGCTTTCGTCACGGTAGCTTTTTCTCTGCATTGCACACGCGTACATGCATACCCACCCACACGGCATAATCAGAAAGAAAAAAAAAAAAGCAAACACCTGGGCACATGTGGATAACACAGTGAAAATGTGGTGAAAGCGACATGGCCACACGGCACTGTTGATAATGAGTCTGTAATGCATTTGATAGTTTATAAACAGGGTGAGATTCTTCTGAAGCCCAGCCAGGAAATGCTGCCAAACAGCACCCAGGGGTGGAAATTACCATAAAGAAAGCTGCATGAAGAAGAACAGCAGTGTAATGCAGGCGGGTCACTGCTGTTCAAATCTCATCCTGTTTGCGGATGTTTGAAAAGAAACGGGTAGGAGATGAAATCCCTTGCTTGCTGATTTCTGTCATCTTCATTTCACACTGAGTTTCTCCACCATCCAACCTCGGCTGTCGTCCTATTAGTCTTCCCACATACGATGCCTCCTTTTCTGCAACTGCCGCTCAGGGAAAAATAAATGTCACTCTTTTTTTTTTTTTTTTAAGGAACTGTATCTTATCCAATACTGAAATTAGTCATGACACTCGGTCTCCACAATATGAGGCGTTAAGGGCTGTTTTGAGACCTAGTTCTTTCCTGCTCTACGTCACAATCACTAGATTTGTTTTCGGTACATTGTTATCTTTTGTTACATTTTGCTCAGCCGTCTAGCTATAAATAAATAGGGGAGCCCCAACTATTTCCCCAGGGTGAGTGCATGAAAACCTTGGCTTTAGCCTCGGAAGTAAGCGTGGATCGCCAGGCATAGCCAACTGTGCTTATGCACACAAAGAACCTGATGGCTCCAAATCAGCGCTTTGTTTCGCTCCTCAAATTTACGCCTTTGGTTACCTTCCAGACCTCAAGCAGCGACGTACTGATTCTGCTCTGCAAACCCTCCAACAATCCGCCCGCCGGTGTCTTTATTCTTTGCACCGCACGCTGCTTTCATGCTTAGACCAAACACCCAAAAGAATTCCCTCCCTCTGCACAGAAAAAAAAAAATAGCTCGCTTTTGTTCATACTGGCAAGGTGAATATTGTCAAGGGATCATTTAGTCAAAGCGGGATTGCTTAGCGAGGACGAGAAAAGGCTTCAGGTGGAGAGCCGCCCTCTGATTAGGATTAGTTTTATGCCTCATATGCAAATGCTATTGATTAAGACATACTCTGTGCTTTTCCTTCTTCATGGTGGCATACCCGCTCCTGCAGGTAATTTGAGAAGGTACTGCAGGAGGGTTTTAGCAGATAATACTAACATAGTTGAGGATTAACTGCTCAGCACCACAATCATCATTTGTGGCTCATAGAAAGAGCTGGTGGCAAATTGCAATGAAATGTCATTGAACAACTGGTGTTTGTTTTCACTGATTGGCACGCTGATTAGCATTCCTCAAATGCACTCAATGCTCCATGCAATGCGTGGCCTTATCGTCTTCCTATGACGGGACTTTTAACGTCTTAATCCCCCAGCATATTGCAGGAGATTATCTTTCTAAAATTAACTGGGCCCTTGAGACTGCCGAGATACTGTAGCAGCTGCTTTTTTGCCACTTGGTGAGTTTCAAATAAACAAAGTGAATTGTTGCATACTGGAGCGCTTGCTTACTTTCGTTTTTTTTAAAGGACGGGGATTATAGGGCTATTATTCTGCTTTCGATGTGGAAATTTTTCAATAAGGATGTTTTATTACTTGCAGAGTTTCTGCAGTTTTGCAAGACCAGCATGTGTCTGATGCTTACATAGTTGATCTCGGTCAAGGGCAAATTGAGGATGTGTATATAAAGGTTGCTACACACTTGTAAAGGTAACCAAAGTAATTTTGAGCTTTCCTTCCAACAGAAATTAGCAAAGGCCTGACAATTTTTTGATGACTCTAAACAAAAATCCTGATAGATTGTCTTCTGGTGTGACGTGTGTTAAAAGTGATTTTTTTTTTTTTTTTTTTTCCACCCCTCGACTTGATCTGTTCAGAACGTTTTTGAGGCCGACAATGCAATTATACTGTAGAATTCAGGTATCTCGCAGCTCAGGGTCAATGAGTCAAAATAAACACATTATGCTCACTAACAGTGTTGCCACGGTTACCTTGGAAAAGTATTTTCGTTAATTAACTGCTGATTATTTCGTTTTACAGATGAAGATGACTCCACTTAACATAAAACTTTTGCCAATACTTAATTGGAAGCAACAGTAATGTTTAAAAAATTTTCTTTTTCTTTTAAATGAAGACAACCATTATGTCTTAACACACTGTGAAAGATTATTTTTATATGAAAAGAGTCTATAGTTTTCACTCATTGTGAATGGCTACTTGATTCCATATCCTAGAAAAATAATAGTCCCTACTCGGTTGTCTACCTTGTTCAAACATAAGACTTCAAGTTGCCTGGGGACCAGGGCCTCCCCCAGAGGGGACTGTGATGTCACCCACAGGAGATCAACTTTTGGACAGAACACTCTCTGTGAGGGCCATTAACATCTGGAACAATCTTCCTCTGAATATACAGGAGAGCCCTACACTGATCAGCTTTACAACTATGGCTAAAAACAAACCAGTTATGTGACCACGAGACTCCTTACATTTCTTTTGTGTTACTTAATGATTTGATTGTTATTTGATTGATTTAAATGAATCATTGAAGAGTATAATTGACAATGGACCTTCTTTAAATGTTAAATGTGTTCAATAAATGGTCAACAAGACATCCAGGCCACTAACTATTTAAGAACTGCACTGAATTAATTTCTGATTGAATAGAATGATTATTGTTAGTCATTATTATTATTTCAATTAATTTGGAGGACACTTGGCATGTGGGCACGGGTCATTTACGGCCTACAGGGTACCAGTTGAGCATTCCTGCAATAGTGACTCATTTGCTAAACAGTGGTGCCTCCAAATGATTTTTAACCAGCGTTATATTTCTTTATTTGGTGATACTAATGGCAATAGTGAGGCGGGCATTCCTCCATCACTTCAATGCAAAAGCGATACTTCAAATTAATGGATTGTCTCTTTTCTCATTCAGATTCATGATCATTGGTTGTTCAGTCTCGTTTAAAGGCTGACAAATATGTTGCCTAGGATGCTACTTTATCACAGTGATCGCAGACACAAGTAATAAGTCACACTAACACCTATTGGTAATTCACAGCTATTAATCCTGTTCATTTGCATGTGTTTGGGCCAAGGGGAACAGGTGCAAATATTCAGAAGACGTAATTATATGATAACAACTGTTTTGTTTTTTCCTTCAAATTCCACATTTGTAATGTGATTTTTAGATAAAGCACAATCTGTGTCGTAACGTTTGCAAGCTTGTTTATCAATTGAGTCACAAATCACGTATCCAAGACCAAAAACAGAAATGTGTGACACCCGCTCATGTTTCTTCCATCCTACTACTGTAACCATGCCAACGTAGCATCATTAAAAAAAATTAAGTGGTTTCGGTGCTTAAATTTGACAGTGATTGACCTCAGTCAATACTGTACATGTATTGTAGACTGTCATCATGTAGTACAAAATGAAAACAAACAACTCTTAGTAAGATTTATTTTTGATTCTATCATTTTTATTATTGAGGCTCGTCGCATTTTCTTAAATATTCCATTCCAACCATGTATTGTATGGTTATGCAATTTTCTAGCTCGTTTTAAACCGAGGGAGTCAATCTCGGTAATCTCACAAATTTGAGGGGAATTGGGATTCAATTAAGAGTTGCTTGGGCACCCGCCAAAATGGACCCATAGATGGTGAGTTTGCAGCCAATTGTGTGTCTTTGTGTGATCTCAGAGCTCAATCGCTTCCCCATATTAACTAGCGCTTATTTGATGCTGCTACAATTGAGGGCAAGGACCAGAGTAAGCGGAACTGAAAAGCACATAAGACATTCATTGCGAGAGTGATTGTGTTGCTGGTGTGTGCTTTTTCGACTCATTATTCACTATTCGATGGAGCGCTCTTTCCTGCTTCAGCCCACTTCCCTGTAATAGAAACTATTTTGGAGTGCCTCTGGTTTGTGTAATCAGATCAAGAATTTGCAAGATTGTGCGCATGCAGTAGCTCCAGCCTCCTTTGTGTGCAGCGACAAGTGAGTCATGTTAGAAGTGACAGCAGATATTTATCATCGCCACTGTTTACGGCCTTGCAAGGGCTCCTTACACACCCTCTGTCAATCTGGGGGCCTAAACAGGGGAGTTCAGTTTCTTGCGTGTTCATTTAGCATGCATAGATTACGACAGAGATCGGCGCTCATCTTGGATCACTGATAACGCACACAAGACTTACGACAATGATAGTGTGCAGCGGTGTATTTTGCTCTGGGCAAGGTTTTGCTCTATGGAAATGTAAAGCAATTAGTGGATGGAGAGTGAACAGAGACAATTTAACAATTATTTCTGTTTCATTCTGAGTCATGGAGTTGTCCTGAAGCGAAGGGATATTTTCCATTTTGATGTAAAATACATATAGATGGAATATCTGCCTTTGGATTCGTGCCTCGTATGTCAAGATTTTGTTTTGTCGTTGGACTTTGCCTGGATTCTTCTTCCCAATAGCATGTTTAGTATTCTTTCTCCGGGTCTTTACACATTTGCATTCACAGAACAAGGTGATACAATAGCGAAACACATTCCGCATAGAGATGACTGACACCAAGGGGAATGTCTTTGTGTTTACTTGGTCTCAGTGTGTGATCATGATGGACTCACGATTCCTAACAGCTAAACTGAGATTGCATTGTTATTTTCTCCGAGTTTGTCGATTGCATTGTCAAATTACTTGCATCGCTGAGTGACACCGTTTTTGAAAGCATGCCAAAAGTAAACATGCCATTGACTCGCTCGTCCCGGTGTCTCCCCTATAACTCGACATGTCTCAATCGAGAGGCGTTTCCGCTTTCCAATGAATGGAAATGTCTATGATTCAACCACTAATATGGCTCCTGATGACTCTGAGCGACTGTCAGCATGGTGTTATCTTTGATGCTTTCCTGCACTCTTCACTGGCGCCGCAATGTAAAAAGGCTCGGGTTCATTCTATCTGTTCTCCTTGTTTCCTGCTACTTGCATTAGCTTCCCCGCAGGGGGTTCTTTTGGCACATTAAAACAGATTTGGGTAAATAATTGATGCTGCGATTTATGGACTGGCGTGCCTGAGGTTCAAACTGTGAACCCTCACTTAAAAGGAATGCGTGACTTTCATTCCTGTCTTTATGCTAGAACGGCACTGTGATTTATAACCGTAGTCCGACAGGTGCTAGTTATTGTATGGGGCCCTACTGAAGAAAAGACGCACACGTATCATTTTTCATGCAACAGTCATTTTGATGTGATTAGATTATGTGCGTTACTCACGTTACCAGATCTCAAGACGAAGCAGGAAAAGTATCGATCCATGTAAGTGGAGCAGAAAAATCTATTTGTGCTGCACTGAGCGCTAGGCTCTATTTTGATTAAGAAACGTTGCTTGAAATTAACATTCAATACCAACATCACTTTTGACATTATATGAAAAGATCTCCAGGGCGTCAATCAATACTATTACTTAGGTGGTCATAGAGGGTGTAATATATGTGTAGGCATTTGGCACGGCTATAATTAAAAATCTGCACGGAGCCTGTCAAGACTTACATGACTCATAATGTCTGACTGTGATAGCCTCTGCTTCTCCTGACGGCTTTCAACTACACGTCACAGCTAATTATATTTATTTGAGATGAAAAACATCACATGAAGCCCCAAGAGCAGGGGTGTATAGATGTCGAGGGTCAACTCAAATGGTTGTACCTGGCATCCACAGCGTCCCCACACCACAAGTATTGGGCGTACGTTGATCGGGGGATCAATAAGTCATTCTGTTCGGATATAGGGGGCATGTACTTCAAGAAAGACCGTCCACCACACCGAATATGAAGATAAGGATCGCTTTACGGTCCTTCTAATAAGGTTGTAAAGTGTAAGAGCCGCCCTGACTTCTAGTTCAAGGTTTAGTGCTGTGTTCTCAAGCTGATGAGAAGGGTTCAATTCCCCAATTCATGGTCATTACAGGAGTAAAAATGTCAAAGTTACGGTGAAATGAAATCCAAATTAGGTGTGTCGCACAAAGCTTAACTGAACATACTCTTAAAATGAAGAATAGGAAGAACAACAACAGAAGTGCGTGACCACATAAACACCACATTTGCAACACTCCCTTCAACTCTTCCATGTTCCATGGGGGAATACTTTATGCGAACACCAGAGTATAATATAATCATAAACATGAATCCACTGTGTACTCCTGTGATACTATGATACTATCAACATCCTCATATCATTGCATCAACAACATAACATGAGTAATGTTTTTATGTTCACGTCACAGAGGTGTAGGAGAGAATCCGGTCCATTTTCCAAGATTGTTCAGACTCGGATAAGTAAAATGGAAATAATCCAAGTTTCTTTCCTTTTAAGGCAGCTTCCCTTATCAGTTCTTGGCTTGAGTTCCAAATCTTTGCATGTGTGGAATCAGTTGCCAATTTGTTTGCATCATATCATAATGATGACATTGAAGTCTGGCTAGAATTTGGTAATGTGAGAATCTGTAAACTGGTGATTCTCGACACGAGCTACCCATAATGTTAAGCAGCCCTTCATTTATGCTACAAGTGTTTGTCCTGCTTAATGGATCTGGTTCTTCGACTTTTTTACACTAACAATACCATACTCACTAAAAAACAAAACAAGGTTTTATTTATTTTTTCCCACATTGGCACAACGCCAGCACCATGGCTGGGGAGGTCACTCAATGTGCCTCTTTCCCGCGATACGCTTGTCGGGCATCCCGCTGGCTGCTCAAGAAAGTCGATGTGTGTTTAGTCTGCAGAGGCGGTACGGGGGTGGCTCCCCAATTTCATATGGCTAGGATTGAGAAGAAATCAATTTCTTGAATTGGGCGGCGTTGTTGCTTCGGGAGCAGGAATGCACAGAGTTGGGGAAAACACCACTTTAGGGGTGTTTTGGTGATAAATGATCCTTTTGACACGCGTTAAAGCTCAAAAAGTTCCTCTTGTAATGCTCTACCACATATGTTTTCAACTATCATTGTCAGGCGGTGAGTTTTTATCCTGAAACTAAATAAAAATGCTGTAGAGCCCCGAACGCCACGTGACTAATGTTCAACAGATAAAACCTCAGATCCCGGTGAATTCACATGTCACATTGATGAAAAGGTCATAAGGAGATACATGCACAAGCTGGACAGGATATTAGATATTATTGATCTATCAAGTGCCAGGGGTGCTTTTTTCAACTATCGCCATGGCAGATAGTGAGAGTGCCCCATCCTGAACAGCAATGCATAGATTCTCTCAATCCACAGGAGAATGATGGCGATCAATACTACAAAGGCCTGGAAGGTTACAAATTTTGGGTATGGGCGTATGAACTTACATGGTCTAATCTTTGATTCAAGTATAATGCTACAAGCAACCAAGGGTGGTCTTCCTGGCGGGCGTGATCGAGGCTATTTAGTAGGCAAAGCTTGAGCCGATTAGATTTGTTTTTTCTTTTTGAAATATACTGTAGTAAAATAAATTCAGCCAGATGGGGAAGTGACGATGATGGCACCATAGATTTTGATGGCATTTAAGTTGGCTGTGTACAGATGAGTGTGATCATACTGTTGACGCATCACACACAGCCGTTCGAGATGACACACTATAAAATGAAGACAAAATACTGTTGGAAATATGTAATCATTTCATGTAAGTAGTAAATATCAGTCTGTTCTACTGATAGTGTTTGCGCCTCCAGAGAAGGATTTGAAAGCCCTGCTCGCATACCATTGCTAACTATTAATTAGCATATTGATAACCTATATCTAGCGTAACCTCAACGCTAAGAAGAATATTGATTTACGCTTTAATGGATGGAAGAAGAGACATATACATCTTAACGCCCTTCTCTAAATTGCTGCTCGGTGCAATGGAGGAAGATTTACAGTATGTCTGTGATGGTTAGTTTGGGCAAATGCTGTAAAAACAGCATGGAGAAAAGGAAACTTTTTCAAATGTGAAATAACTGAGTTGTATTCCAGTGAGATTACACGCCGAGACAATTAACAGGGACTTTTGAGGCCAAAGTATATGTCAAAAAATACGTCCATTTTTATTTTTTACCGTACTCAACCTTCAAAAGTAAACACCTTGTGTGTGTGTGATACTTATTCCTACAAATCGTATTTTGTCAGCCAATCTTCCAGTTGCCAAAATGTCCAAGTCGAAACATTATTTCACAATATCTGACACAGGGAGCTGTTCGGGGGAGTGACCAGTTAGCAATAGTAGTGTGTCTAAGCCTCAGGCTGCAGTCTAAATCTCTTCAAATGCTCAAAGAGAATATAAAAATAAAATACAGTAACTCCAGCCTACTCATTCTTGTTGTGGGCATCGGTAAATGGTCAGGGGTGAGTGTCGAAAGCAGCGCGGTGCCAGTCGGCTCGGCAGCTGAGATTTTCAAGGTCGCCAGATTGTGTGCCGGCAAAAGTAGTACTGCCACAGTGAGGTTGTTTCTATGGCAGCCCACCGAGTGCATTGTTGTGATGAATAGTCCTAGAGAACGCAAATTAGAAGGGCATTAACGCTTTCTATAATCAAACATTAGTCAAGGCTGCTACAATGATAGCGTCACTTCTTTCAAAGAAAGGGTTACTACAACACCAAATGCTATCGGTTTGAAGTTTCATTTTTTTAGATCATACAAACCATAAAAAAAAAGAACTTAATGCAAAATATGTTAAAGCAACAATACTTCGCATGACCCAGCCGCAGTGAAATTACAATATTCCATTTGTGGAATAAGAATCAAACAGAAAGGGAGAAAGGCGAGCACCAGGCGAAATCATGAGCCATTTCTCACTATCAAAAATGTAGAGTGTGATGGTTATGAACTCTGCAAGGACGGTCTTCCTCAGAACGCTTGTCTCTTTGGGAGCATGTGAACCACCACAACACCCTGCCCTCGGCTCTGACATATTTCTGTAAAATGATAAAGCCTTTGTGATAGCAGCATGAAATGCATTTTAGGATATATTACCAGCCAAGTCTTAACAATTCACCCACGCTTGCATCCTTGGTTTAAGGTAGCAGACAAAATCCGGGTACCCCTTGCATTTCTGTTTTATGCAAGCTGTCAGGTGGAACAGGACTTGGGCGACGTTTCACGAGATCGCGAGGATGTGGGATTTGACAAGAACGGCACTTGAGAAATGGCTGCTGTCAGTTGCAGACTCGAAGTGACTTTGAAACTACAATAGCATGTTGCCTGCTAATACAGCAGCCTATCCACTATATCCCTGAGGGCTCTGATGTTGCAATAATCATGGGTGCAACTTTCGAGACATCAGAATTAAAATGTTTCAGGGAAAAGATCACAAAGCTGTTCGGACATATTTGTCAAAATTTCTGTATTTTAATCTTCCTAAATATTATTGCTGTTATTGTGTACTAGGTTCCTATGGTTGCCTAAAGGTAAATAAGACTGTTTCTACCCACTTTTAACAAAACACAACCAAGGTTATTACTGTGATGGTAATGATACGCCTCAGAGATTTTCAGATTGCTCATTGCCTTACCATCTGAAGCGGTGGAGTTCAGAAAGTAGCTGAACAACAAACCGTAGCTTGTCGCTGGCCACTTTTTCTTTTCATCTGTCTACCATGCCACATTAGAAGGATTAAAGATGTTTTTGCTTTTTAAGCAGCAATATGTATGCACATTTAAATATAATGCATTTTTGACAGCTTGGGTTTAATTCGGCTTTGAAAAGAGGCGAGATCCACACCTTTGAAGCATAATTGACACAAAATGTTCATCGTCGCTAAATCCTCTCAGGTACCTGAGGGCCCTCAGCAGTTCTTACACCTTAAGCTCGGTTATTAGTTATTATTTTTTTAATTTAACGATTTAATGTGGATATTACCACATGGGTTGGACTAAGCTCCCGAAGCCCAAGGAAATAAATCAACGCAACGTTGACAGTGGTGTGCCCGTTAGTGCACGGCAAATGACTGACACCTCATCAGTCATGCTTTCTCTCTCGGGTAGGTTGTTCCCCCTCAGGAACGGTGGTTTCTTAAAAATCAAATTAGAGGCACGAGATGAGGCTAGGGGCGGCTGATCCCCCCCCCCCCCCCACACACACACACACACACTTTGTCTGGCCTTACCGATAGTATTAACAAATAGGACAAAGTGATTATTTTATTACAAAAATGTGTAAAATAGAAAATATTCATTTATAAACTAAAAAATCATTTTGAAATCACCAAAATTTTACCAACTGTTCTCAGGGTGATTGAGTGGCAATGCGGACCAATTAAAACTAACTATAACTGAATAGAAATTTGTCATTTTCACAGGAACGATTTACAACACTAAATTAAACAATATTTGCAAGTGTCAGGATTATGGCAGGACCGGGGGACCTAAAATCCAGGGAAGTGAGCCAGGAGTGTAGTCAAAGGGGATTTTTGGAAAAAACAAAGGAAACAAGAAGGCAAGACAAGGTACTGACATGACTACAAAATCAATAAAAGCACAAGTTAATGAGACATCAAACTACCAAATGCAAGAAAAAGGCTGCCTTTTTCCATTCTGTTATGAGCAACAAGGTATGTTTCACAAAGTGCAGCCTTTTCCTCCAGTGGAACCACCAACTGTGCTGCTCTGATATCTAAAATGTAGCCTCTCTGTCATCTGTCTGCGGTTGTGTATCAGAAAGTTGTTTCCAAGTTTGAAATTTATAGTGAAGTAAAGCACCTGAGTCGGAACAGCTCACCCCGAGTCATCTACCCACCCACCCACCCACCCCCCACACAGCTAAGCCTGTTAAAGTAGTCATTATTTTTCATTTTGGTGTGGGTGGGGCGGATGGTTTTTGAATTGTTTAGAATCAGAATTGATTTATATTCCCTTTGTAAGGGCAGAATAGATCCAATTTAATACTTAACGAATCATATTGTGCAAATGTGTAAAGTTGTGGCCGGTTAGTATGCAACAAATGCCGGCCACAGCGTCTCATTCTTTATACGGTTCAATGTACCTTTTCGATTCCATTTTGCAAAAGTGTCTATTAATAAAATTAATAAGCGCACAGTGACTTTCTGAACACCTGAATAAATTGTCAAATTTGAGTCTGCCTTAGCAGCAACAAGGGTATTTAGAAAGAATGGAATGTTCTATTATTCAGTCAATGATGACCTTGAGAGGCTGTCTGCATGGTCTGTTTGATGCTTTACTGCTCTATCTTCCTGTTCCAGCATAAAAAGATTCAGGCCTATTTTATCTGTTCTTCTGGCTATAAACTGCACTTATCTTCAGTTTTTCGTTATTAGTGGTAAATTCACTCACTTATACGATAGTCCTGCACATTGGTTTGCGTTGATTAATTTTCCTAGGGGTTACAGACCTGCAGTCTAATCACAGACTTTCATGCAAATTAAGTTCAACTTTAAGGTGAAGCCAACAATACATAAAAATAAGATGAGCTTATACAGCTGCAGGCTCTTTTTATTATTGGATATTCAAATGCCATCGCTGCCTTTGAAGAGGCAGCATAATGTTGTCGATGGTCCTAAGCATTGCGTGTTGACCAATTTTGTTACAAAATCATTATTCTGTTTTTGTTGTAGTGCAGATATTGCTTTGCAAATACTTTGCAGAAATTGAAGAGCTTCAGGCACTAGGTAGACGTAATTAGGACCTTAGAGGAGAAATGCTAAACATTAGCATTTTGAGTAAGATGCCGAGCAACCCTCCAAATGCACTGCTTTTGTTGTGACAGATTTTAGTTTTGTCAGGTTTTGAAGTCTCTCAGTCACGACATCTCTTGACTCATTAGTGATTCATGCACCTTAGCTATTCATCATCTTTTATGCAAATTCAGTTCAACACAGGTTAGGCCAACAACTTAATTCATGGGGCAATGTTTCAAGGGAAGGTGCCAGGTGAGCCTATATAGCTGGAGGCTGTGTTCACTTGGATGGCAAAACACAGTCGGGTGGGAGCCCATTAAGAGCTACTGCCAAAGGAAGCATTTGCACTTTGAAAATTGCATATTTGCTTACTGAAGGGGTGGGGGTGTGCAGTTTATCACGATTTAATAGAAAATTGATTTACTCGGACCTGTTGGGCAGAAATCATTCCACGTAACTTTTGCATCATAGCTTCCTGAGGCGTCTTCGCTCTGCTTTTGTTTGGCAGTTATAAGGAATGAGGGATGGGCATGTTTTCTTATTCCAGATGTGGAAATTGCTAAATAGTTTCAGTGTTGGTCTTGATGTCTTCCTCAGTGAGAAAGATCAGAAGAAATACCCCCCCCAAAAAATGGAGATCTCTTCAGACCCAGTTTCTTGGAGAATGGGCTGGCCACCATTTCCAGCACCATTTTAGTTTCCAATTTATTCACGGTGTAAACTTAAAGATTCCCCCCCACCACCACCCCAACCACCCCCCCCCCCCCCCCCCCCCCCCCCCGTTCCATGCTGTTGCCTTTTCCAATGGCCTTTGAGTCTTAGATTTGATCATCACCTGGAAAGCAAGAAATTCCAGCTGGTTGAGAAAATGGCATCATGACAGAGGAGAGCTTAAAACGAGCTGAAAGGTGTGAAGAGGATATGAAATGCCCATTACCGTCTCTGTATTTGAAATATGAGAAAGCTTCTGAAACCATGCAGCAAAATGAGCTGGGCTTTATTCAATCCCTGAGTAACCATAAGACGTCTCTTTGCTCTGCGCATTGTGCTGTGCTTTGTGTTGACATCGCTCGCTTTCACTCAGCACTGTCAGCCTGCTATTAAATACCACAATACACAATCATTGCTCCTTCCAAACCGTGTAAACAGGGTCGTCACTGTTACTCCGAGCCACAGTTCCTCAGCACCAGATGCCGCTCGAGCGGCAGGCTCACTGACCCGACCGTGACGACCACGATCATCTCCTTGTTCCCTTTGAAACGGCCTGATATGAATTTATGAATCGCCCCACTTTGCGACTCTTTCTGCATTCGAGAGATCAGCTGTGCTGGCCCAAAAAGCACCCAGTGTGCCTGCAATGGATGTGCCCCGGGGAAAATGCTGTTTCAGTGACCCGTGGTTTCCACAGGGCTCCACTGGGCCATTAGGAGTCCAGAGGGAAGCAGAGAGACAGGGCGGATCACGGGGGACCATGAAGCATTGAACTCCGCGGACAGATAAACTCGTGGGATTACTGTCACGCTGCACAGTCCTCGGGCTCGGTCAAAATGGGGCAAGATTTCACTCGGGTCTCGAGAAATTTCATACGGCCTCAAGTCAGAGAAGGTGCTAGAGTGCAGGAGCGGCGACCGTAAATGGCATCTGTTCACGATGAAGTGATTTATCGTTCTGTTGTGTGCAATAGCTATGTGTGAAGATTTGTTAATTTCCTCCTAATGAGTCTGAGAGATTCATTCCCATGATGAATTGAGCGGCAGCAAAGCAGAGAGCTGAATAAATTCTTATTCCAAATGTTTGCATCTGAGTACATTTGTGTGTGAGCGCACCTCAATATAACCTTTCCCAAGTCCAGGGCACTTATCTCGCATAAAAAAAAAGACCTGCTCTCCACTGCAGCATTTACTAGTATGTTGAAATGAGTTTCAGTTGATACAGTTGAAAATGACATTTTCAACAAGAGCACTTTCTCCTGCAGAAGCGTTGAATGAACCAAAATACCGCAGTGCAATTGCAATAAAATCGGCAATTTGGAAAACGGGAAATCAGTTCAAGTATGCAGGCTGTCTGGGTTCACTCAATAATAGTGTGAATGTGAGTGTGAATTTTCATTTGTGATTGTGTACCCTGCGACTGACTGGCAAACAATTTAGGTTGTCCCCTTGGCCCAAAGTCAACTGGGAGATGCTCCAGCACGCTTCCATTCTGAACAGGATACATTGCAGTGACTTGCTCTCAATGCTTCATCGTTGTTGTCCATTTTGCACATGCTGAAAAATAGCCAGTGTTTTTGCTCAGCCTTGACTCAGTAAATTAAATTGTTTTGTGCAACTTTGGCCGCAGCACTCCACTTTTGAGGAGATCCATTTGTTTGTCTGCAATCTTTCTTCAGAATTGCTATAAGCCCATTGTGCACATTAGTCTCTTTCAGAAACTTCAGAAAGTCAACGTTGAGTTGCTGGAAGCTTACTTTCACATGTTGTGGGCCCTTCTGTATAAGATCATCAGTCAAAATATATGGAACTTGGATTGGAACAAGGCATGGAAGTGAAACTTTGATTTGTATTGTGATTTCTGACCCGAGGATTGATACGCGATTAGAATTTTCTCATCTCATCTCATTCTCAAGATGCTGGCTCATCCCAATACTCGAATCTGAAGCCCCTCCTGAATGATTGAGCTTCTCACCGTATCTCTAAGGGAGAGCCCAGGCACCCTGTGGAAGAAACTCATTTTCTACCGATAGTATCCAGGATCTTTTAGGTGAGGGTAGGAACGCAGCTTGACCGGTAAAATCAAGAACTTCACCTTCCGACTTGGCTCCTTCTTTTCCAAGATGGCCCGATACTGATTCCGCATTACTGCATTGATCCACCTGCTCCATCCTTCCCTCATATCTGAACAAGACCCCAAGATACTTCTCATCAATCTCATCCCCCATCCGGAGAGGGCATTCTACCCCTTTTCCGACTGAGCACCATGGTCTCAGATTTGGACTTTCTAATTTTTCAATTATCGCTTCCCCTTACACACACCTCAGCCAACACAATGTAGGTGAAGACACTGCTCTGAGAGCCAACAAATTAACAGCCACAAGGTGAGACACATTTGCGATCACTATCAAATTTGTGGCTGCAAAGTCTTCTCGGTTAACAAACACAGCTGCGTCCATTTATCGTGTGAGGCTATTGGAGCGTGAATTTGGTCATCAGAACAGAGGCTAAGTCACCCACTAATAGGCCCTCTGCAAGAATCCACGACTCTGCGGGTGGAAGGTCGGCACCCTTCTGTCCTAATCTGCCACATGTAATACTGCTGATCATTACCTGGCAGGCTCCTAATCAGAGAGATGTCTCGCCAGTGGGGAAAATAACAAGACACTTTTAATAACCAAGTCTTGAAGATGACATCCCTGTGTAACTGGTAAGATTTGTTGTTGTGTAACCCAGTGGTTGCCATTCTTTGAAACAGTTTCACGCAAAGACAGATTTTGACAACTCGCCATAGAAAGAAAGATGAATGATTAAAGGGAATCTACACCCAAGATGTCAAAGCTTGTCCATATCTCCTTCATCGGCTTATTTTCTTAAATCTGAGAAGTATTTTTTTTCTTAAAAAAAAAAAATCATTTTGAAATATTGCAGCTATACCGCTTTTAGATCTTTTTGAGAAATTGTGACATATGTTCACCAATTTCTGCACACTTTATCAACGATGACGGTTGATAAATATTCATCAGCAAAATGCTACATACACGAGCAACGCGTAGCCTACTTATTAATTGAATTTGTGAGTTAATCTGGATTTGTTTGAGCGGTTCTCTTTCATGTCAAGACGTTGCGCCCACTGGTGCTACTTGTGCCTTCGATGTCACTTCCAGATTGCAACTGAAAACAATTTCGGTCACCATGGCACACTACCCTTACGTTGATGAATTCTCCCATTGAACTCTCATTTCATGAAAGCAATCAACAGAGCCCCGTGTTCTTACTAGAGCTGCCAGATACACGTATTCTTTCTTTCAAAATGGGGGGACAGTTCCCTTTTTACAACACACCATTACCCCATGAAGCTTAATGTAGTTGTGATAAGTGATCGGTTCGCTTTCTCTTTGGTACCTTGAGATGCCAGTGACCCAACTTCCGAGTTTTTACAAGAACAATAAAATGTCGCTATGTGCAATCGTGTTCACGACTAGCATGTCGGACTAAATGTCACTGATGAAAAGAAGGTCCCCGTTGTATTTTTGTATGCCAATGGTCATTTGTGCATTATGAACCCATCTTTCGTATATTTCAGCGTGTCGGTGGATATTGAGCTCACGGAATTTTCTGTACTGAATCATAATTACATTGGTGCAGGTGTGACAGATGGATTAGGGTCATAATTAAGAGCATAGAGAGTGTGGACCCGCTTTGTCTTTGCAATGAGCAACACGGGGAGGTAAACATTCCACGGGGCTGTAAAATGACGCTCTTGTTTTCCACTTTTCCTTTCCCCACCCCTCACTTTGGCGCCAAATCTGCTGACAGAGATGAATAAAAACACAGCCCAATTTATTTTATTGTTCCAGAGCAGATGGCGCGCATTGAAGACGCAGGGGTTCTGAAACGAGCTGACCTTCATGTTGCTAATGTAACATTGGCCCTGCATTGATCTAACATTAACACCTCACCTCTCCGCACACAGAATATGCGGAACTCCAAACAAGTCGGTGCTCTGTATGCTTTCAAACAAATCAACTCGACATGCAATTACCTTCTGCTGTGGAGTTATTTTGTTCCTGTGGATTCGACGGCCTTTTCATTTGAGTCTGGGAATTAAACCTGTTTCCAGGTTAATTAGTTTGACAGACAGACCCCATTGTGGCCAACGTCAGCCTGAAAGGAGAGCGTATTGCTTCTTGTCCTAAAGGTTGACTTTTTATTGTTCCTTTGCCTGTTCACTCCGTGCCAGCGCTGTAATTGACTTGAAGAAGGCTGTATTGAGCAGACATGTTATTGAATGCTCGAAACAAAGGCCCCGCCCTCTCATAGGAAACCATCATCTATCTAGTGCCGGATATATTGAATTGTTTTGCACCTGTGGCATATGGAAACCGCATCTTTTCTTTTGCTTTCATGTCTATAATGGATTATAAGACGACACGCGGTCTCCAGTGGCCTGTGTTTGCTTGATAATTCATTACATGACGAAACTGAAATAGAATTCTTTTGAGTGGCTGCGTGTCTGGCGGCTTCGCCACAGTGTGAGGAAAGAGAACGACAGAAGATCCAATCCAAGGTATAATCTCACTCTAAATCACAGCACCTCCCCTGGGGAAAGACCCCTCTTCCTGAGGTTAGTCAGTGAATTAAATCATGGCACAGGCCCCATTTCTCAAAAGTAACCTTTCAGCTGACAGTGGAAGTGGGAGTCGGGCTCTTAAAGCAGAGAGTCCGAGCGGTGAAATTAATGCTGTGCGTGGCGACACCAGTTTCTCTGGCTGTCACTTGTGGAAAAGCTTGCTGCTTCCCTCTCGCGCTCGCCTGCCTGTCTCGGCGTGCTCGCATTAGAGGAGGCCATCTGCCTCCTTCGCCTCTCACGACTCTTCTTCCCACACTTTCTCCCCGTGTGTGTCATGAATCCCTGACTCAGTGCACACGATGTGCACTCGAACCCATATTAGCATGCTCGGCGTTAGCATACTTGCATGTATTGCCTGTTGTAAAATATTCAAAAAGCTAATGGAGATAAATACACTGCATGACAGGATTAAGATTGAATTAGTCACTATTCAACTTAATTAATTAGAAATGTGTCCATCCAAGCTTGTAATGTCAATAGGACATGCGTGTTTCAATTAGTGCTACATTGCCTTTTCTAATCTTTTAATTGAACAGAAATGAATGGGACCAGCATGTTTTTAAAGCGGGGTCCGATGTCATTTTTTATTTTTTTTAAACACCATACAGAAACTCAAACAAATTGAATAAGCAAATTGACTTATCCCGTAATCCTTTGCTGTGTGTTTATTTAGCAACTGCAGCCTTGCAGATTGCTGCATGAATACGGTATCGTCACTTAATATCGTTTTATTGCTAAAAACTAATCTTTAAAAAAACTCCTGTAATAAAGCTTTAAAATATAAAGACCTGCAACATTCTGTGAACTAATCATCCTCTTACATTTTTATGGAGGAGGGGTATGATGGTGGTAAGGAAGCAGAAATGTAGCTTGTTAGAACACAAGAAAGCTTTAGACCTCTCTGGCTGCTCAGTACAATATTGTTACAACTGATATTAGTGCCGTATCAATGATCAGAGAGGAGTGGAGGCCTTTATGAGTCACACTTGTAGACAGTAAATACCCCCACTACATTTTGCTTGGCTGCTGCATCCAGGAAGAACTGCAGCCAATCATAGTGCAGCAAGAAGTGGGATTCATAATAACATATCAATCAAAGTACATTCATCCGTCTGTCTTTTACTGACATCAGGCGATCAAGGCAGGCACACCTGAACGAGTACCATTTAGTCAAAAAGACAATTTTTTTTAAACATTTTTTTTCTTTGATGATATAATTTCTGCGTGTTTTTGTAAAATACAATTTAACTGACTTTTTTTTTACCCTCATAAAAATATGCATTAGAACAAATTGGGTGAGGGGGTGTTGGAACAGATTAATGGCCCTTAATGGGATTTGAGAGACAAGTGTTTTGATTGATGAGCGTTAAACTCATATCTCAAGGCACTACTCTCACTCTCTCTCGATACTAAATAGTTTTTGGCGGTGATTGGTATAGATTGCATGAAGATGAAAGCACTTTTTGAGGAATTTATTATTTTTTCTTTCCCTTTCAAATGTGGTTTAGGCAACTTTGACATAGGTAGTGATGTAGATATTTACGCCTATTGACACTTTAAATCAGGATGGGCCACTTAAATCCACAGGAAGCCACAATTACTCGTCAGTGCTGATGACAAAATATGTTGATACATGTAAAATATAAGTTCTGAATATATTTCACTTGTGATAACGCATTTTTCAATCCATGTATGAAATATCCACGACCCCAACTCAACAACAAAAGTGTTTGCAGCAAACAACAAAATAATCACACACTGTGTAACCAACCTGGAAAGTATGGAATAAGAATTCCAGGTCTGGAAAGGTATGGAAAAATATGCATGTTTCCAAGACAACAGCTTACGTGAGAGTGCACAGTTTTATGATATCTGGGTGAATACTGGATTCTCACTCGCTCCGAAAATTACATCAGTGCCTTATCATGCAGCCAATAGTGTAACCAACAAAATATGTGATTAGAACTCTAACCTTTTGGCACAAAAACAGACAAATACAAATTGTTTTGAATACACAATTTGAAGCCACCATCTGTCAATGAAGTCGGGCAGGTTTGCCAGCTTGATAACCGTCACATTTAAATACATTGAATATATGTAAAACAAGATTTTATTGTTTGTGTTGTCGAGGGCCACCAGTTTCTCATCCTTGCTTTAGATCACAGATTTCAAAGTCAAGGCCCGGGGCCGCCGCATCATTTTATGTAGCCCGCAAAAACAAATCATGTCTGTCAATTTTTGCCATGTGCAATATATAACTGAGATTTTGAACAATTTTTTTTTCAGAATCAGCTGAACAATAATCAAAGAAACTGCTATAATTGACATCTGATGTCAAATCTCGGAACCTACTAATCTTTTGAGTAGTATGTGATCAATTGATGCGACGATGAAATATTTATTTGGTTTCACCGTCATAGCAGCCCTCCATGGGAAACTGCGCTTACAAAGTGGCCCTCGACAAAACACAGTTTGACACCACTGCTTTAGATCAAAGATTCCCAACCAAATTTGTGTCACAAAATAGGTCGTCTCTATGGTACTTGTGTTTAACTTCTTTGTTTTGTGGTGTGCCTTGTAAAATATGTACGTACCTTGAAGTTGAAGTGCAAAGTTAAAAGGCCCTATTTTCACACCCAGCACAGGTCTCTCGCAAAGTGCAGTCTAGCTGTGCGCGTGGGTGGTTTTCTTTCTTTTGGTATTTTCTTAGACTTTGCACAGGTAGAATTTGTGTTTGTAGGAATGAAAGTAGCCGAGTCCCGGCCAAACGTCGTGGAATCCATCATTTGCATTAGAATTAAAATAGAGTGCACCAAGCTTGACGTTGTTGAAGAAGAAATAAACTTACTGGTCCATTGGTGCATGCAAGTTGCATGTACACAAGTAAACTGCAAGATTTCCGCTCGTGGACGATGGAGGCCATGCAGCCATGCATGTGATGTGAGCACTTGGATACCTCCTTACACCCACGTCCATGCGTCATACATTTTTCATTACTTTCCATGGGAAAGGTTCCAATGTTACATCATTCCCTTAAAAAAAAAAAAAAAAAAAAAAAACTTTTGCAAGAATGAAATCTACTATTCAACAGTGCATCGCTGGCAAGGACAACAAGATATGTCTTTACTCGAAAGCCGTTTAATGCAACATCCTGTTTGTCCTGTTTTGCATCACTTGTTTGACGTGGAAGGCTTGGCAGCGGGGTTTTTGTTTTGTTTTGGGAAATAGTAGCACCAGCTTCTGACATTGGCCCAAAATATATCAAGACAACGACATGACAGGCTCCAACGCTTCTCAATCCTATTTTGGAAGACAATAACATGACTTCACTAGATTCTAATTATTTGTTTAATTAGAGGAGCAGCAATGTATCAGTCAATTAATCAACAAACACTCAGCTGTAAAATGAATCAACTATTTTGTCAAAACATTAATTGGTTAGAGTCGATGTTCAACTTAAAATTGTCCAAATTCTCTCGAGAGTAAATATTCTAAGATTTTTGTTGTCCTCTGCAAAAGCACACTGAGTATATAAGACATTTACACACACCTGCTTTAATGGAAAAACTAAAGATCACTTCTGCCGATTTTGTGTTGTATTGTACAGTCCAAACTAGAAACGGAAGATATCGTAAATGTTGATGCATTTTCTGCCGTCAGTTTGAGATGATGTCTGGTTTTAAAAGGAAGGAAATTCACTTTAAAATCCAATTTATAATATTTATATTCCATACATCTATATATTTATTCTAATGTTTTTGCTTGGTTGTGTGCCGTTAGAATTTCCAAATGGTTCTTGGCCTAGTAAAGTTTGGGAAACACTGCACAAATAGAACCTACCTATAACGATATTGGATTTGCTCTCTGCTTTGAATAATACTGTAACTTTTTAGAATGTAACGGCTCTGCCAACAAACTCCCTGACTAACGCTTGCACATGAAATTGCTGGGAAGTCGGTCAGGTTTGTAAAAGCACCATCTGTGCACTTTTTGGTGAGGATGGTGTTTTGTGAGGGGCTTCTTGCTCCTATAGATGTGGTTAATTCCTTTCGATGTGTGCTTGTGTGTGTGAACTGTGGAGGATGAATCAGGGATGTCTGGTGAAAAACGCGTTGCCTTGGAGACCATGCAGGCTGGACCCTATCCAACCCCCCCCCTCCCCCTTTAAAGGTCCACGGTAATGAATAGAAAAGTACTTGAGGAGCTCGAGACAAGCTCTCGTTGTCGTCGCTGCTCGGCAGTCGTCGTCACGATTTTAAACTGCGTGTCACCGTCAAATCGACTTTCGCGTGGCAATAAAAGAGGGCGGGGAAGCGCGGAGAGATTGCATGTCGAGATGTGCTGCATCTCCGGAGAGCAATTATTCAGCTCGTCGTCTAGTTTGCTTACTTTCTAAAAACCATGAAGTGCCAGGCTATACGCTCACCATTTAACTTGCTCGCAGTCAAGCCAAGTAACATCCTCCGTGGGAAATAAAAGAGGGGGGGGGGAAACAACAAAGGGGGCTGTACACCATGCAAGCCTGCCCGTGACTCATTCGCGAGCGTTTGCAGCGACAGAGGAAAGCTTTAATTAGCTGCATTTTCCTTTTCACGCCGCTCAGTGGACGAAGCGAGCGCGCACTCGTCTTTTCTTTCTATTTTCCTTCCCTCCCCTCCCTCGGCTCTGTCTGAAGCCAGTGGGAAAGAGATGTTGCACCTCCGCGCAAGAGTTGCTCCACAACAAGAATGTCACCGACTTCTGCAGGAGCTCAGATTCAAGTACTGACCGCATCTGCCGTTCACTGCGCGCGCTGATTTCTTTTTCGTGTGTTATTTGGGATTGGAACCCCAGTTAGACGCGGCCGGAGTCGAGTTAAAATAAAATTTCCACGAGAGGCTTCGCCATTCAACAAGCTGGCAGCGAGGAGGCAATGGGCGCATCGAGCCTCCTTCACGGACCGCGTCTTGCTTGTATTCTTGCCCAGCTTGTTGAATCTCCGCGGTGACGAGCGAGCCACGATGCCCTCGCGTTAACAACTTCTCGTGATTGCACCATTCATCTCTCGATTTTTATTTAATATTAAAATATGGCTCGTCCCGTTCTATTCGCCGAGCTGGGCTCCGTGTGGAGATTGTTCTGCCTCATGCGGACTGCGCTGGATTTGGCTGTGGCTCAGGAGACGTACGCGCCGCATTCGATTCGGACCGAGGGCCACTTGACCCTCGGCGGACTTTTCCCGGTGCACGCCAGGGGGGTAGACGGTGCGCCGTGCGGGGACCTGAAGAAGGAGAACGGCATCCAGCGGCTCGAAGCCATGATGTACGCTCTGGACCAAATCAACCAGGACGAGCAACTCTTGCCCAACATCACCCTGGGCGCCCGGGTGCTGGACACTTGTTCGAGGGATACCTACGCGCTGGAGCAGTCGCTAACTTTCGTGCAGGCCCTCATCACTAAGGACACCTCAGATGTTAGGTGCACCAACGGGGAGCCGCCGGTCTTTGTCAAGCCTGAAAAAGTGGTGGGAGTCGTCGGAGCCTCCGCGAGCTCGGTATCGATCATGGTTGCCAACATCCTACGCCTCTTCCAGGCAAGTGGAAAGTACACTTTTGCATGGAAACGACATTTCGCAATTTTTTTGTGGCGATCGATATACTCATTATACTTTTGAAAAATATACCCAAAATGTCACAAAAGTATTGCCTACTCAGGGGCTTTTCTAGATCCCCCCCCCCCCCCCAAAAAAAAAAAGGAAAAAAAGAGAAGAAAAAAAAAGGAAAATCTAAAATTATTTTCTCCTCCAAACACTATAGTGGGTACTTTAGATACAAGGACCAACGGTACGAGTTTTTTAAGAAAGAACCCATCTTTTTTTTCCATTTGATTTGCAAAATTTTGAGATACCAGGGCTGTATGGTAGCAAAAAACTCAAATTAGAACAAGTACTACTAGTGCAGATATTCTTCCAAAAGAGGCTTCAAGCTATTCATCGTCACTCCCGTTTGTACATTTAAAACGACAACAAAAAATGTTTAATAGTGTAACACTAATATAATGGGCAAACTGTATTGATGTACTAATGAACAGGATCAGTGCGGCATTCATAGAGGAACTGAGCTGTTTCATGTAGCTCTGGATGTGTGCATAATACTGCCCCCACGTAGCCAAGGTGTAGGTGGAGCAGCACAATGTTTGTTGAATTGAAGCAGAAAATGCCTAAAATGGTTTAATATTCCTGCCATTTATTTACTGCATTTTTCATAATGTGGAATATACTATAATTGAGTGTCATTTTGTACATTACAAACATTTTGTTGGATTTGTTGAATGCTGGAGGCTGTACTGAGAAAATGGCATTTCCATTCAATTGAGATAATTTTCAATACAAGTTGTTTGCTATGAGCTTGGTCATGGAATGAATTCAACTCCTATCTTAAGTTAAATAACATATTAAATGAATAACATTAACTACAAACCCAGAGAGTAAAGTTCACGCACATTGTAAAAACTACAACAAACCCTAACCCACAAAATTTGCAGAATGATAAAATCAAAATTACAACCAAGTTTGCTATTAGGGATCTCCATTCGGGATATTCCGAATCCCGACATGATGTTGAAGTTTTTATGGGGTTTTCCAGTGGTGTCGTCTGTAGAGGTAATATCTCAGGGTCCCCTACTTCCTACCAGCCAGTAACAGCAAGTAAGGTGCCCCGTGTGTGTGTTGTCGTTGCAGTGTCTAAAACGGTGATGTTGAAGTGAGCCAATGTGGGGCCGTCTCTCAGATCCCCTTTAATTTGGGGTCGAATGTCTGGATTGCCTACCTTGTTTTTGTGTCTTTGCACATCACAATGACAATGACGCAAAGTCACCCACAAATCTAATAAGGACAAGCAGTATAGAAAATTGATGGATGGATCATTTCTCTCATGACTCACTGAGGTGCCGCAGCTCAGCAATTGGGAATCACTGGTTGGAAACATCAAAGTGTAGGAGAGACGCACTTAAAAAGGATTCATCAGTCTTGATCTTCAGTTTGTTTTGTTTACTCATTTCTGGTGATTTCGATTGGGAAAAAAAAATTGGCTTCCAGGGCTCCACAATTAAACGATTTAGAATCATGATCAAGATTTTGACTGCCACGATTAAATTAACCTGATTGTCTGCGATATTTACATTTCAAATGCAGGCGCTGCTGCATATTTAATCAAGGACTTTCTCAACAAGCAGTCACCCAACCACCTGGGGGCAAAAACATGCTAAAGGCTTTTTGAAATTGTCTAAATAAGAATTCAACGCACCCTGAAGTGGGAGCCTCATTGAGAGTAGTTTTCCCTAACATTGTTGAGTTGAAGAAGGCTAAGCATGTTCGAATATTCTGGGAGTGCTGGTGAAACAAATTTATTTTGAGGGACCAAGAAACGTCTACATTTTAGTGAGTTGAGTGGAGATTGCCATAATTGTCATCAGGCTTCTGCAAAACCTGCTGATGAGCTGATGGTTTAAATCTGAGTTGGACTTAGGATACTTGGGCACCCCTGGTTTACACAATAGGAGCATTGCCGGGTGGTGCTGAAAGAACAGCTCCTGTTGCTTGCAGTCCCTCTCCAAGTGCTGATGAATGGGCCCTGACAGGCGGACTCGTCCCGAGCACGGCCAAATTCAGAAGGGAATTGGAGTGGCAAGAGAGTAGACACATACAGGAGATGCTTATTATAGAATAATGACACTCAGCAGATCACTGACCTCCACCAATGCCAGATGATGCTGTAGTTTGGATCGGCACCAAAATCTATTCCCTGCGAGATAATCACTTTCTGCAGATGCCAAAATTTTGCATTAAGATTTAAACTCGTCCGACTAGAAACAAGGATGGGAAGTTTGCAACAATTTTTTTTTTTTTTTACTATGACTGCCCCCCCTTTTCTCCCCCCACCCCCCCCCCCCCCCCCTTTTTACATATTCAGGGAAATCAGTATTGGTTGAAAAAACGTCGATAACAACAGAAAGCTAATATGAGGGTGAGGGAAAAGTAATTCCCTATTTTCTAAAAAACACCTGTGGTGGTGGTGCCTACAGATACGATTGTCTGACGAGTGATTCACTTATGACATTTTCAAGATACGCCTAACGGACAATTTTTCTGCTTTGATTTGTGAGTGCAAATTTGACATATGCGACTTGTACAGTATGGTGGCAGGTGACCCAACACAACTCACTTCATAACAAGCAACAGCAGATCATTTACAACCCCTCAAAAAGATGCTTCGGGCCATTTGTTGCCATGCTCAGCTGAAGTTTACTGTTTCCACTCATAAAACAAAGACAACCGTGAAGCCTCAGCTAGCCTAATGCTAAGAGACAATGCAAAACACCACAGATGGTCGAGCAATTTGCATCTACAGTTTGTGGAGGTGCTGTTACTCTATAAGCAACAGATATCGGAGGACAAATGGTGGAGCAACAGAAGATAATGTAATACTCACATGCATACAGTTATTCTTTGTCCTCTAGAGGAACTAGCCATACTGAGAAGGTTAAGAGAAGCCAAGTATGTCTACAGTCCACCCCTCCATTGCTGCCGTTAGGCACTCCGGCACCCATAGATTATCATATTTGCACCCCAACCCCAACATTTTCAAAATATCTTCATATTTCTTAATATCTATTGGGTTTACATCCCCCCCCACACACTATTTCCCTCTTTGTGGATTGAAAGTTTCTCTCCCCAATGCATTTCAATGGCCGTCATTGGATTTTTGCCATTGACGGTCGTTGACCCCGAATAGCGGCGGTCGACTGGATGTTTGTCTTAGACTGCTCTCGCGTGTCCAACAAAATAGCAATGTAAGTGAATATATTCAGTGAGTGAGATAGTCTGACAAAAACTTTTTCATATCATTTTCTTTAATTTCAAAGGGGAAAGATGACTTGACGTGGTCACAAGACACCACTTTACAAACCACAAATCCCGGGTGGCTTAAGAAACTGTTCGAGAATTCGCAATTTAGGTATAACCTCATGCTGAAAGAATGATTTTCTTATTTCCTGCAAAAAAAATCTACTTTACAAACATCAAGAACGCCAAGTTACAACACATGAATAAATAAGTCATTTATAATTGGGGAGTTACTTTTCAGTCACCGCGTGCTACGTTGTAAAGGGCAAGTGAGAGAATGAGAAACGGCAAACATTAGGTGCACTTTCCCTTTGGGAGATTGCAAGAGAAGGTAGCAGCTTGATAATAATCAAAACTCCAGCCGTCCGCCTGCCTGTCCGTCCGTCCGTCCGTCCAGGCATCCATCCATCCATCAATCCATTTTCCGTTCTGTTTTTTCTCAGTAGGGTCGAACACTGCTGAGTTGATTTCAGCTGTTATCTAAGCTGATGTCTAAGCAAACACGATATTCTTTTTCCTTCCTGTATATATATATATATATATATATATATATATATATATATATATATATATATATATATATATATATATATATGAAGAAAAAAATAGAGAGCGAGAGAAAGCGAGAAAGAGAAGAAAGCAGGAAAAAAAAAAGAGCAGTTAACATGGCAGATATTTATCACATTCATACATAAAGATGATCAAAAGCAGCAACACGCACAGTGATGGATTATTTGGATGTGGAAACCCACTTCGATATGCTTGCAAATTTCTCTGATGTGAAATTTTTCGTCAGCCTTGCAACACATTTGGAAAATGTTTTTGGAAACAGACAATTTGAGAAGAAATGTTTTTAAGCGAATCTTATACAGATTTCATTCTATTTTATTATGCAGTATACGTTTCATAAATAGAAAATACATTTATCATCATAAAGTCCTAAAACCTATTTGGGCACAGAGCTACAACAATAATACCCAGTATAATAGACTGTGAGATCAGATAAGTTCACATGTTAAAGAATATACACAAGAACTGTCTATATTAACATAAAAAATTATGACTTGATGACTAATTATCAAGATGTCTCGTCATGAGAACAACGTAGTCCAAAACATCTATAAAAATCCATTTGCATAAACATATGCTTCTCTATTCTTTATGATATACATAAAATGTTGTTTTTACTATTATTATTTTTGCCTCACTGGTCATCATTATTAATCACTGGGACACAAGTTGCCAGTAAACGTTGTGCAAATGTTCTCCAACACGAGATTCTACAACAAATACAGGAGTTACATTTAGTAAATTTGCTCTGTGAATGAATGAACTAACAATCAAAAGATTTGCAGTGTTATATTTTACTCGATATGTAAAACAAAGTAACACTGTCCACTGTCAAATTAATTACACCATTTTCCCCAATATTCCACATTTTTCTACTTCTACTTTTTTTATGCAAGCAAAGCTTGTAACAGATATTTATTTCACTAAAATCTTGGAATCAATGTAAAATCATCAAGTCAAAAGTATATTTTCATTCAGGACTGTTCTAATAGCTTTTATTTATCATTGAGTACAGTTTTTCTTTAGTAATGCGCAACTATTGAAAATAATAATATTAATAATAATAGTAATAATAATAAAGAATCAAAGCTGATTCAGTTTTACAATTTTGGGCTCCTTTCTTTCTTCTCATAGAAACAGTTCTCAAAAGTTCTTGCTCACAGGTTTAATTCACCTACAGCAGCATTTATTTGTTAGGTGGCATGGTAATTTTCTCTGAGATGACAAACCAAAGTTGTACAATTAATGTGGTGTTTGACTTCTTTTTGATTTTTCCAATGGGCGTCAAGCAGGCAAAACTGAAAGTAAAATGACGTGCCAGTCATTCCTAAGTTTTGCTGCACCGCCACAGGAAGTAAATCAAACTGTTAATTGAGTTAAAATACGCTATAAATTTAAATTATCCCCAAACCTTAGTGCTTTAATTTTGACAGTATTTTCATAATTAAATGATATCTAAAGAATGAAACAATTTGTGCATCATAATTGAGTCATTGCTACTCCTATTGTGCACGAGTAGTACAGTTATGATGACACAATTTGAAGTTATCAGTTTTTCAGAGCCTAAAGAATATTTACCGATCATTATTGTTACTTACTCTGCATGTGTTGATGCATTGTTTGTTTTCAAATGTTAAACAATTCTTTTTAAAAATATATTCTGTGCATCACAACTAGTCAAAACACAGTCATTGTATTGGTTCGTTTGTAGAATATGAATTAAACAGGCAAAATCAACTTGTTTTTGTCTCTCTCAAATGACGGCCATTTTGACACTTGCTGTCGACAGAAAATGACATCTCAGGTCTCAGGTTACAACCAATCATGGATGGAAGGCGTGATGATGCTTTGTTTTTCAGCACTCGTCTGCGCTCGCTTTCAGTACCATGGACAGCGCCCCAGGCCCCTACTTTGGTTGTACTGAGCAGAGGGGGTGAAAAGTCAGAAGCTCAATTTGGTGCAAGTTTGAGTTGGACTTTAATTCACAATCCAGACACTCAAATTCAGCTCATAGATCCATCCCTCTGGTGTATTGTCTCACCAGTTTTCTCAAGCTGAGCTGTCATTGGTTGTCACCTGACACCTGCGATGTCATTTTCAGTCGACATCAAGTAACAAAATGTCTGTCCCTGAGATAGATAAAAATGGGTACATTTTGTTGCTTTACTCACCTTCCATGAATGCAATATTAATCAGAATGCCATATTTAGAGCAGTGCGGGTACATGGAACATATTATTGGAAAGAAAATGTTGGAGTTGACTTCCGCTTTAAAACACCACATATTCGTTTGCTTGTTGATTGCATGTGTTGGCATCAAGGTAGCAGACAACAAAGATGTGTGGTTGTTTATGTGCAGAAGGTAACAGTAAATATTTTCAGATTCCTGCCGTCCTCTATGAAAGCAGAGTTAGACATTTGCAAACATAGGAAACAAAAAATCATCATGTTTGCTTATTTTCTGAGGAATCTTACAAACCAAACCAGTGACTGAATCATAATCGCTTGTGCACTTTATTCTGACATAATGTCCTGCATTTGATTAAAGGGATGGAAATTTAAAATTTATAATGTCATAATTGAAAAGAATTGACAGATTCATTGATTATTAAAATGATAGTTAGCTGCAGCCCTCTTTACCTGTAAACCATCTGGGATTGCCCTTCAACAGCTCAAAGCTTCTTGTTTGCCAAACTTCTTGCTTCTTGTAAAACGGGTTGAGTTGTGTTCACTGCCACCCATTTGCTGTTAAGTTAAAGGTGAAGGACAGCTTGTATCTCTGAAAATCCCCAAGTCATTTAACTCGTATCTCAGGGCACCACTGTGCTCGCTTCATCAACAGGAAATGTGCTGAGGGTCAAATCAACAAAACGTGATGTTTACCAGTCAGATAAATGAGAGAAAGAACAACATTAGCATAACGTAGCTAATGGCACTGACATCCAGTAACGGTATTTCTAAGATGAATGGCAGAAGTTACTTTCTTCCTGCTTTAATTTAGAAATGTGGTAAAAGGGTAAAATGTAGAGTCACTGCCTTGCAGAAGGGAGAATTGGTTGGCTTTATGTTGTTTTTTTTTATGAGCGCACTAAAATAGGCCCTTATTATTTGTCTGCAGTGTGACTTGTGGATAGTTTGAGGAAATATTTTAGACATTGGATACTGGGGAATATTTGGGATCGGCCACGTTAACTCTATTCCCCCCTTCAATCAAAGCAGAGTGATGATTAATTGTGCCCAGCATGTTGCCTTTGTTAGGAAATGACAACGGAATCGCTGCCGGAATCGCTTGAAGCAACTACCGGCCTCCTCCCTTCATTTCTTAACTTTCAGTCGGACCATTTGTAATGTTCATATCTGAACAAGATTTACGGGTTGCTAAATCAGATGCAGCGCCACTTTGTGCAATTATACGTGATTACAAAGGCCTCTAGATTTGTTTTTTTCTTTAATGACATATTTTTACCCCTGTTACTTTGATTTATGTGTAATCCACCTTGCTTTCATCAATTTAGAAATGGAGGCGCACCCATGTGAATTTTCAGTCAAAATGCTGGCACCCTATCTGGGCGCTATCATTGCAAGCAAATGAAATGAGTTTGCACCAGTGATTTCAAAGAGCGTTAGCGTTTGTTTTTGTGAACATATCTCTTATGCCTGTTGGCTGAGAGTGCGTTGCTGCAGTGGAATGAGAACCGCAGCAGGGCTCCAGTACAGCGGATTAATTATTTAAAACACATCTCCATATAACAAAATATCTAATGGCCTGAAATATCACACGGATGCTGTTGCAAGTGTGCAAACTTGCGTGCACGCATTTGACTGCAAGGAACACCAGAGTAAGATGGCTGGTAGACATCGCATGTCCAATTTTTGTGCAGACTCAGGGATCTCTGCACCTGTTTGTCAATTTGGCAAACCATTCTGCCATGCTGGGATATCTAGCACAGCGAGGACGTGTCCTTTAAGTTAATTGATAATTTGATGTCAGGAAGTCAGTGTAAAGTTACGTCTGCTTGGACCGCAATTAAGTGGTGCAGCTGGCCTTAGTGCAATTCAGGTGAATTTGAATTGGGCAAAGAAAGACATGAGGTTCGGAGACGGTTGTCACCATCTTATTGAATGTCAAGCGGTCATGTCCTTTTCTGCATAGAGATTTTTCCGTGTGAGCTGACAATGCACCACATTAGTCGAGCCAATTTGATTTTCATAATCCACTCTGTGTTCACACCCACCAGGATGCAAACTGCCCTTTTTCAAATGACCTGTCGAGAATGAAATTACCAACATCTTGTCTAATCTGCCTCCACCGCAGATTTACAGCATGCTGTGTGCCGTGCAGGATTTGCGCCAGTCATGAAAATAGAGCCTGTCGTGTTACTACTCGTGATTTGCCGTTGCACGCTGTAGCTCTTTCGGTTGAATTAGAAACATGATGATGGGCTCGGCTGCAAATAGCTGTTTAGTGGAAAGTGACCATCATAATATTTAACGTGCTTTTAGTCCCATTGGCAAGTCCACGGCATCATTCATCCTCTTGGTTTTTGTGGCTCCATTGGCTGGACAATTAGGCAAAGGATTCAAACCGCAGCTGTCAACCTGGATTGCTTATCAGCTACTCACTGAGAATGTTTTTTTCCTAAACAGTCTGAAGTCAGTAAAACCCTCAAGTTACACTTTGATGCCTCTATGAAAGATTAACATGAGACTTGAAAGGGGAGAGCCATACATGCTTTTAATTTATTCTCCTTTACTTTTGCCCTGCTCTCGTAGGGGTTGTTCATGCTCGTGTCATGTCATGTTATGTTTCTTGGCGTGTTCTCAAGTGCAATACAGTCACAAATGAAATGATCTTCAGGCTAAGCCTTTAAGTGCAAATTTCCAAGCAGTATCAGTAGCTTCTTTTTTTTTTTTAAATATTGAAAATGAAGCAAAACGTGAAAGTCAGTGTTTGTGACTGTTTCAATGAGTAGTTAAACATAAAAGAATTCCTAACCTTGGCCAGTTCAAGTGAAATTGTTCGTGTTGAATGGACGCCTTTACTATTGAAATGACACAGAAATGTGGATGAAATGAAACAATTCATTTGTTTCATTTTTCAATTTACTTACTGTACTACTCTTGTGCAGATATTATATTGGCCTTGGAATGATGCAAAATGTGTTTCCCCCAAAACTGGCCAATACAGAAGATTTATGAATACATTTAAAAAAAAGTGCAAAAAAATCATACACGGTGAATAATTTTCTAACATAACTTTCATATCCCATTTCCATTTTCCCCCCGCCCAGACAGACGGCATTCAACAAACAGAAATCGAAAGCCCGCTTGGGCTCACTTTGATTCTGTGTCCAGGGTATGAATCATTTTAGGCTTTACTGTATCGGCCCAACACTAATAAACTCTGAATGAACTTTCAGTGTAAATCTCTCGCTTTACTAATGGAGCATGCAGGCGATGACAACTCCCTAAGCTGTCTTCTTCTAGCCCACTTCCAGCTTTTGTTTCAGTTACTATGATAAGGTCATTCAGTGACTCCCCCTTGTAATAAGTGCACCATCAAGGAAGCAAAATAGTGATTGTAGATTTGATGGCCTGACCCTAAATATTATTGGTGTCTATGAGTATCTGTTGAACTCTTAATAGTGGCAGAATTGACTTGAGCGATGGATTTTTCTGAAGACCCAGGAGGGTTGATCAATAGTGTTGCTATGGTGAAGCCGATTTGCTGCAAAGATGTTTTTATTTCACCCTCTTCCACGCTGCGTTAGGAATGAAGACAACAAAACCACAAGGAGAGAGAAGAAAAAAAAATCAATCAAACTATTAAATTGTTTTTAAGAAGTAGTACACCTGATGAAAAACAAAAAAAAAATCAAACATATCCTGAAATTGCAGCCATTTTCGGAGAGGAATGTCCTCTGAATGCACTCCAGTTGAGAGGAGTGTGTAACTTTGTCCTTTTGTCAGTCTTAATCTCACTTGTATCCATCTCGACGAGATCAGAGTGATGCTTGCTGTCCTCTCGCATCTCTTTCTGCGACTACAGTAGCAAAACTTTTTTTTTTTATTTAATGCAGGTGAACTCTTTCTTGTCCTCCTGTCTGGGGAAAGAGCCACTTCAGACCTGCTGTCTAAATGAGGCATTGGCGTCCTCTGCTCACATGGCCCTGACAGGCTGCAGTTGGCTTTTTATCTCTCCTTTCTCTCAGAATCATCACTGTGATTGATGAAGGGGACTGAAACCGCATAGCCTGATCTATTCAGAGGACAGTGGTAAAGACAGACACCAAAGAGAATACCAAAAAGTACATGAAAGCCGTTCGTGTCTACCTGTGCTCTGCCTTTGGAAAGGGTTCTTAAAATTTCTGTTTTTGTAATCAGAATTGATTTTTGCCTATGCATCTAGCTGTTCAATAAGTAACAGGTCAAAAGTGATTGTCAATTCTAGTGTGACAACCGTGGTTGGAATGCTAAATGCAGCCACCATTTTCTTTATCCCTACACATACATTTTTTGCGCCACAAGATAAAAAAAAATAGCTTAAGAAATCTGCTTGAAGCCTAGAGCGGCTGGGACATTGTGGGGCTTTTCTGCTCTGCTACAAAGTATCACTAAGATTTTAATGACACTACGACTACTAATACTGCTTATTGATCTGGTACTTTATTGGTTTGTCTGTACTTTGAAAAACACCAAAACAAAAAATTGATTCATTTTTTTATTTCTAAAAATGAACTTGTATAGCAAATGCAATCACGATAATGTGAAATGAATAATACAAAAAAATTGTTTTCAGAAAAATATGTAGTTTAAAAAATCATTTTGATAGTGTTATAGAGTAAATAATTATTTATTGTAAAAGCAAAGTGGTGTAGAGCAATGATGCCGTTATTTTTACGCTTCTGTAAGGTGAGATGCACATTTTCTAAATATTTGCTAAGCCTGCTTTCACCCCCCACATTTGAATTATTGATAACACTTGTGGCAGCGTGCAGCAACGCATCAGCCTTTGAGAAATGCAGCTACACTTTTGACCGTTTCACTCTCGCCACATGATTGCCAATCACGTTGCGGTCAGCAGTGGGGATTTAAATCATTCATGGGTGGGCTACTTATTTCTGTCATCTGTCAAGTCCCGCAATCACGACACGGCGAAACGTATCTTATGCTAATTGGCAAAAAAAACCAACAACAGTTGAATTGAGTGTAAATCAATACGAACGACTGAAACGCTGAGATGCTCAATCTAGCAACCCAACCTGATGGATGCCAGCTTGAGTTATATGAGTGCAAATAAGTAAAATCTCACTTCTTGTTTCCTTGAAAGTAAGTGCTGGCAGCAGAGTTGGCGTTCAGAACCCAAACCGGTGACACGGTGGCGGCAATGGCTTGGTAGCCCAAGGCAATGGGGCTCAGACGCTCAGCCCCACCGTTACACCAATTCCAAACACACACATCAAAATAACAAGATTGAATGTATAGGGTTATACGGCACGATGGATGTTTTTATATAGCCACGAATCATATTGTAATGTGATCACACACCACGACCTGGAAGGTCATGTTCTCGTGTAGTGCATAACACAGGAGTGGGGCTACATGGCTCGCCTCCGATTGTAAAATGCTTCTTAGATGAATATATGGATTTTTTTGCTAGTAAGAAACAAGATCACAGAAGTAAAAGGTGCAAAATAACGTTCAAATAGCTTATACTGTATGTATCGAAAATCTGGTCTGGATGGATGGATGGATGGATGGATGGATGGATGGATGGATGGATGGATGGATGGATGGATGGATGGATGGATGGATGGAGTGGGTCGGATGGGTGGATGGATGGATGGATGGATGGATGGATGGATGGATGGATGGATGGATGGATGGATGGATGGATGGATGGATGGATGGATAAAATTCCTACCCTCATGGCACTTTCATCTTTCTCTGTCTAACGTGTGTGCACTCTCATGAAACAAGGGGTTCTAAAGTGGCCATACCAGCAGACAATTTATTTTTTTCAATCACTTATTTATACAGCATATAACAGGGGTTGCTCACCTTTTTCAAAGTGAGAGCTACTTCTTGGCTACTGATTAATGTGGTACTGATTGGATACCTTTTTCTGTACTCACAAATTTGCTCAAAATACCTTTCATCTCTTCTGGGGTTAAGATCAGCGGTTGTTGTTAATATTTGTCAACAGTGGTCTTAATTGCGAAGCCCTTTGAGACTCGTTTGTGATTAAGGGCTATTTTGATAAATTGGACTTGACTTAATATTGCGGGCTCAACATTGGTGACCCCCACTATGTCGTTTTTGAGCAACATGTGTAATGTACTCAGAAACAACTCTCCGAATTCCCTTTATGGGGGTCTTTAATTTCATTCTCCACAACACGATGCATTCAAATGCTTGCAGACAAAGAGCTCTTTCACTCTAGATTAAAGAACGGAGAGACAAAACAATACCTCCATTTTTTTTTTTTTTTTATCCACACCAGTGGGTTTGACTCGTGTAGTTTCTCTCTAAATTGCTAATTAGCATCTATTCTCAGCAGCATACACGTAGCGAAATATAGACAAGCATGGGAATAAAGTGCACTCTCTCAACTAATTTGACGCTTCACTCTAAACAACATCTAGTCAACACGGGCCTTCAAGTCAGGCTCAGCATATATATCACTTTGCGTTCAACCGTGAAGGGAATTATATTCTTCTTATATTATCGTGCAAAACATCTACCTGTCAGATATCATGCTGTGTCTATATGTTGTTTTGTCATATCATGCAAGTGTTTTTTAAGACATGCAGTGCTTGAATGTGATTTCACACAGTCTAGTCACAACATTAGACATGCCTGGATAGTCTTTGGCAGTGGTTCTTAAGGATTTTACACCTAAAAAAAATCATGATCAACAATAAAATTCAGTGTCTTATATGCACAAGTATATGCAGTTTATGTATATACAGTTTGATTCCTAAAATTTAGTATTTTTATAAGTGACTGCACATCAGCATCAGTGGTCTGGTGTGACATTTGGACATACATTTCCATGCTGTGTAATGAATGACCTGTCCTCGTGTAGCTAATTACCACGTCCTCAGGAGATGTTTCTTCAGTGTCTTATTCAGAAAGCCAAGGTGCAGAGAAAGGATGATGGTGGGGATGGCACTTGAGGGGATTGGTGCTTGAGACTGTGTGACCTTCTGCCAATGATAAACCCATCACATTATTGACACTTCTTTGCGAAGAGGGATTTATGTTGTTTACCTCAACAAATAAAAAATACATGCATTTAAAGGATGGGAAGGTGTACAAGTGGCACAGAATTAAGTTAAATACAGTTTTGAATGCAATGTGTAAAGTGCTCACTTTATTTCAGGAAGAACATGTTCAGCCAAAAATATATAGTAAAATATTTTTGTAAAAGTCAGTAGTTCTGACTCAGGTCACTGTCACTAACATATCTTTTAAGAATCAATTATCCTATTGATTATTCCATTGATGATTCCATTGACTACCCCACCCCACCATCATCCTCCAATCAACTTTTTTTTGAAGATGGGGAGGGGGGTGGACACTGTCTCACACACCTCTACAAAAAAAACTTAGCTTTGTAGTTTTTCTACGGTAACAGTACGTGAAAAGAATACACATTTTATTAGGCAAAAATTAGCCATAATTGCGTGATAAATAAAATTATTGGCATTAAAAGGGGCTGGATTAATCATTTTAATAACTCTACTGACACCACTATATATATATATATATATATATATATATATATATATATATATATATATATATATATATATATATATATATATATATATATATATATATATATGCACACAAACATGGTTCTAAATTTCTAAATATGATTATAAAATGATGAATTATAGTATCAACATAGGCAGACTATTTTTTTAAATCAATATTTGTGGTCGACATAGTAGAAATAGTTTTTCCCCTCCCAGGCCTGACTTAGGCTTTCATAATGCAGGTTCATACTGCAGGTCAGTTGAGATTACTGGTCAACAAAACAGACAGGTGCAAAAAGCAACAGTGGTCAAAAGAGCAGGAAACAGCCAGTGGCAAAAAGAAGATGCCTTGCAACTGATAAATATACGGGGGGGGGGGGGGTCTCAAGTCAAGCACAAAATCAGTACACTCAGAGTGCTCAGTTCACCTCCCATGCATGTTTTTGGAATGTGGGAAGAAACCGGAGCACCTGGAGGAAACCCACACTGGCACGGGGAAAACATGCAAACCCTACACGGGAAGGCCTCAACCCCATTTAGCCATTATCAGTCATATTTTTTTTTTTCCAACGTGAACAACATGAAAAGATCATCCATACAAAAAAAATCTGAACTGCACATAAGGACTTGCATTGTGAGCATAACCTTTCAGCGCAAAGTGGTCAAATATTTAATCTTGGCATATCACTAATGGAATTTATGTTCATTGAATTCCACTTATTGGCTCAACACATATTCAGCATATAAGTGAGTTTTAAACGATTATTTAAGATTTCCCTCGGGAGAATCTGGCTTTTCATGCAAACAAACGGCAGGGAATTGAAGCGATTTAGTGAAAGGCTGTTGCAATGTGCCCTTAATTCGCTGGAAAGTTGACAGTGGGAACAGATGCTACACAGGTCCCCTGTCAGCCTCCAAAAACTAGGCAAAGGCAGCCCATGCTTTGGGGTTTAGCACTAGCACTACAGGGGCCACCCTACTTTTAAAGCTTTGCCGCACAATTAAACGATGAAATTATGAAACTGTAAAATAAACTCAATTAAACATTAAGCAGAAAACGGCTGCATCATCTTCTGACGAGTTGCGCTGTCTATTGTTGCGGAACCAGTGAGTTCATCCACGGTCCTTGGAAGAGCCCTGCCTGTTTTGTTGTTGTCATTTAATCAGATGGTGACTTATGGTCCAGACCACAGCTGACAAGGTGAAACTCATTCACAGGCTGTGGCAAAAAGCAGACGGGACAGAACGTAGTGCAGGCAGAGCTACAAAAATAAACTGCCGCTGCTGTTTTGTAACACGGCCAACGGGCTCACTGTAGCATTCCATAAAGTGAGAATTACACCCTTTTTATTGAGCCCCTTATCGTCTTGTCCTTGCACTCTTTCTCCGAGACAAAGAATAGGGCACCTTTTCTCTTTAAGCGCTCTTTAAGCATACATCTATACAAACGAGGATGCAAACAATCAATACTTACTTAAGGGCAGGTCAATCCCGCCCGCTCTGTCAAATTGCCTGGACTTGAGTGTTACCGGTTGGTGGGTTGGAGTTCAATAAGATTGAACTGAAGTGAACAAGGCAAGATCAATCCATGTCAAGAATGCTTCTCACTCCACCTGGAGCGGCCGATGCATCGGACCTGAGATCCAAGTGAATGCGTGTACCTTGAGATATGCGGTTGGACGGAGAAGCAAGAAGCGCTCCGAGGCTGAGTCGAGGGAAGAAGACGGCTCATCTTTTCGGGCGGTAGATTTCACATCAATGCTTGGAAGGGGGAAGAAATGCGTGTAGGATTTCAAAAAAAGTCATTATTTTTGTACTGAATTGTGAGATGTTTACAAAATGAGGCTGAGACTGCCAAACCTTTTCCGAAGTACACGCCAGAAGAATGTTTTAAATAGTTGGAGGAAATATTGGATTCGGACCCGCAAAGGTTGTAATTAAACCACAAGGAAGAAAAAGCCTGGGAGCCTTCCGGGGAAATAAGCAGCGTTGCTGTGCTCATGGTCACTGGTGCAAGAATATTCCATTGTGTCGACACACACTCGTGCGCGCACACACACAAACATGTTGCAGTGTGTGCAACTGATGCAATATTAATCAAATAAATAAAAGATCTCCTCTGTGTCAGACGCATTGTCATTGCCGCTGATATGAGGTCACCAGGTCGGCAGCGCACCACTGGGAGAAAAGCATACTCAAACCCCGGTTTCGGCGGCTGGTCCCTCGAGACCGCCGGTCCCGGCCGGGGTTCTTTGCTTATTTAACAAAATAATTGCCTTGGAAACTACTGACAAATGGGCTGTGCCTTATGCGTTGAAACAATTTTTGGCAGTTGCGTTTCAACTTCTAGCTAAGCACCGAATCGCAAAATTTAACGAGGTGCTATCCCTTATTAACACATGGATATTGGGGCTTTTGCTGGAGAAATGCGGCTGTTTGACTTTCTAGGCTGGGTTATTACTCCCATTTTTCTCCCCATCGTACTCGAGGGAGGGGCATAAGCAGCTACTTAAAAGCTTAACTCAGCTCCTACTGAGGTCACGCCGGTGTTCCTATAAAACACATTGTCGCTATGACTGTAAAATGTGACCACGAGGACACGCTAGGATTTCGGAGGAAGTTTTCCGAAGTTTAGCTGAAGAGAGAAAGAGATGAAACCCCATTACGTCCGATCCTCTTATAGGGATGGGTGAGGAGGGCTCTGCTGAATGCTAGCAGGCCTTTTGCTCCAAAAAATTGTTCAGTGTGTGCTGAAAGGCATTATCGCGGCGCTCATTGTAGTCGCACTAATCTGCGACGTGTGCATCACTAAGGATGGCGCGCAAACAAGTTGAGGAATCTATCTGCTTGTCCAAACCAAGTTGGAAGCCTTGTGCCCACTTTTCAACATTTGCAGCTCCAATTTCACAACGCTTTTCTCACTCTTGAAATCCTGCTAAATGGCTTCAACAAATTTGTTAAATGCAGGCTTTTAGTGTCGTCTGTGAGTGTCCGCTCCTTAAAAAACGGGCATGCATCAAGGCTCCTTTCAGATCTAGGTTCTGTTCTTGGCTTTGTTTTCTGTTTTATCTCTTGCTTGCGCCTCTTCCCTGGCCAGCTCTTGAAATCACATGGCACCGTGGAAATTATACTGCACTTAAGACTAATCCCATGGATCTACCTGTCAGGGAGAATTCCCTCGCAATACATGAAAGATGGTGCATTTTAGAGGGCAGGAGTAAAACAGTGTGGTACAAGCAACGGCTCTTTGAGGCTCCATTGCATCACATTCTTTCTTTAGCAAAAATGCCTCTTAAAAAGCATTCATGTTTAATAGTACACAAGTGCAGTGCGTTTACACTGTTTAGAATTAGATGTTTGCATGCTATGGTGTTATGTAACGTATTTTCCAGACTACAAGTCGCTCCGGAGTACAAGTCGCACCAGCCATGAAATGCATAATAAAGAAGAAAGACATATATAAGTCGCGCTGGAGTATAAGTCGCATTTTTGGGGTAAAAACTAAATTATACATGGGATGTGGTGACCATTTTGGGCAAGCACTTTACATGGTGAACATAAACATTACTTTATGCAAAAGGCAAAGATGTTTCTCAGTGATAAAAGATAGATTTATTTTGGTTCATGGCTGGGGAAGCAATTCCATCTATTTCAACAGGGGCTCATTAATTTGGCTTGCAAACATTTTGCTTTAGGTTTCAGCTAATTTGTAAAAGGCTATACAGGATGTGCTTGCTGTTTTGGCTATGATGCACATCTAAGATGTGTGTATGAGGAAAAGGGACGTTAAATCAAACTTCCGTGCGAACAAGAAAACAAATGCACTGAGCACACAATAGATTATTAAAGTTAAAAGTGACAGGAGGTTCTCTCTGTTGCTGTAGCTCGGCATTGTTAAGACTGGATGCCCATGTGAGGGCTCGAAATGTAGATGGGCTTGTCACTAACTGTAGCAAGAAATAGAAAGCTCTTAGCCCTATCGCACGCCAGAAAATGTTGCGTGTGAACAGAGAGGCCCAACTGCTTTATATTTTCTCATGTGTCTTTTATGAAATCTCCATAATATCTGACTTTTTTGCCGGACTCATTCACCAAAATTTGATGGGTTTTACTTTTTAAAACGGTCAGAATAATTTTTCACATGAATAGGTTTTAGTAATAATTGGAGGAGGAACTAGACAGCAGCCAAATTCATGCAGTGTGTCAACTTTAATGCAAACTACGTTATAGGTCTACCTTAACAAAAATATTTTGAAATATAAATGCATCAACAGTAAAGTGGAATAACCATAGAGTCAACATTGGTTTGGTTGACTATGTTTTGCAGTATATAAACTGTCATTTGGTTTTGGCCAATCTAAAAGTGCCCAAGGGGGAATCAGAATGCTTTCCATCAGCAGACTGTAATATGTGCACATTTTAGTTGCCAGCACAGCATGGACCTTTATTGGAGAATAAATTAGAATGGACCTTAGGCTGTTATTCCAAAGTATGTGTTGATTTTATATGTAAACATTTGTGAACAACTGTGGCGTTTCATTAGCTTTAATTTCATTTGCTCCGGTTCTCTCTTGAGATGAATTTTGGCGGCTGGGCCTCCGTCTCTCTCTCTCTCTCTCTCTCTCTCTCTCTCTCTCTCTCTCTCTCTCTCTCTCTCTCTCTCTCTCTCTCTCTCTCTCTCTCTCTCTCTCTCTCTCTCTCTCTCTCTCTCTCTCTCTCTCTCTCTCACGGTGCTGATGCTGTGATGAAAGTGTCATTCGAGTGTGCTTGTGTGTGTCTCTATTCTTTTGTGCATGCAGTGCTAGTGCATACATGAGAAAAAAAATCATCTGGCAGGATTAGTGTTTTCAGATGCAAATCCTGGAGGATTTCAAGAGCCCTCAGAAAACCCGCATTTGACAGTTACATTGATTTGGGGGGGAAGACCTCAATCACCATTGACAGCTTTCAAATTAGGAAAGCTTTCCATTCAAATTGAGTTGCTTCAACCACAATCGGCGACAGGACAGGGGTTATTGATGACTGAATATAGTGCTTTTTAAGTGCCTTATCTGTTTTGGAAGACTCTCATGTTGCCTGGAATGTGGCCAGAAGGTTTAATAACCACGTCATTTTTCAACAGATTAACTGTCAAGCATCCAGACCCTGAAGGTTGAAGGCCAATCACATGTCATATTCCTTGCTAACTGAGTCTGATGCTCGGAGAAAATTTACGGTGGTGCCTTGATATACAAGTGACACTTTTGAGTTTTTCCAGATATGAGCCTTTGTTCAGCCTTTTTTTTTTTTTTTTTTTGCTTTGTCTTATGAGCAAAACTTTCAAATATGAGCCTTGTATGGTGGCCATTCAACTCAGCTCAGAACAAGCAATGGTTTGGCAGGTAGTGAATAATTCTCCCAAAAAGAGACTTCAAGCTCTTTATTGCAACGCCTAGTTGAGGATTACTGTTAAGCTAAACTCAAAGCAAGTTACAAATGCCCAACGAAAAAGGCCCTGCTAGCTTAATGCTACCATACAAAGGAAGATGCCATTCAAATGCTAACAACTAGCATCCGTAGTGGCGGTTTTAGACTCTTTAAGCCATCTTATTGTGGTCTGAAACCTAAAGCCTGTGGTAAGGGGCATATTCTCCCGGGCGCTTAAGTCAGAAAAGATGCGTTGCGACCCACTTATTGGGGCTGCCCAGATTCCCTGACATTTAAATGAAAGCGCAGTGCGTGTATTCTCTCAGATTCATTTTTTCTTGTGCATCATGAAGACTCTCTGCATCATCTCTCAAAGATGAAACATCTTATTGCACGTTTTGATTTAATGAACTGCTTTCATGCTCGGCCGGTGACAGCCGTGTGACCGAGCGGCTGCTGATGTGCAGGTGGCTTGGAGTAATTGTCTGAAAGTGCAGCAAACAAAAATTGCGGTTAGTCTAATGGTGGAAATGGTGAATTAGGATTTTGAATTATTTATTTTTAGTTGACAAATCTTTAGAAATGCCACGCTCAGGCAACGCTTTAACAACTGCCGGCTTACTTGCTTTTTCAACCAATGGCTCCAAATATGTATTTAGTAATGAGTGCAGTCCTCTGATTATGTTACTTTCATTTCATTTATTGAATACAGAATGCAAAAACACATGCTCCTTCAAAATAGCCTGTTAGATGAGCCATCACTGGGGACAATCAGAATTTAACTTTCAGATCCGTGAAATATAATCCTAATGGATCTCTTAGGAAAACTCCACAATCCTGGACTTGCTGGCATCCTCATATTTCAGTGGCTGCGTGCTATTTCACCGGTTACGCCGGTGCGTGGGTGTGCCAGAATCCAAGACGGGACAATCGCTGTGTCTTGAAAGTGAGTAAGGAATGTGGGTGAGCCAAGGAATTAACCGGGAGAATATGCCCCTAAATGTGGGCTTAATGTATTAGTGTTCTGTGTGTTGTAGCTTATATGTTAATAATATGGGGACTGCACCTCTATCTCACGAGGTTAACTTCAAATTGAAGGTTGGTTGTTTGCTTGCTAGTTCAAGACAAATCAATAGCTGGATAAGTGCCCATGGTACTTTAAACACTGTCCCCTGAGAGACAACAAAAAGCTCAACTTTGTTCACCTAAGCAGTAGAATGTGACCAAAAGGATGAGGTATGAGGTGAAGCACGACGCGGCCGCAGCTCAGGTTTGACGAGACCCCGAGGGAGACTCTATGAGTCAATGCAATGTCATCTTAAGTGTCAAGACGCATTGGTGGTGAGTGAGTGTGAGTGTGTGTGTTCCTAAGGCATCTGAACGTCACACTTGCATTGCACTAGCCATTTCCCGGTAATTGTGCAGAATTGGAAACACAACACCACTTTTTTATTCAGAGAATCGAGCTGTTCGAATTTACCAAGTGCGACAGTGCGAAGTACGTAAAGACAGAAATACGAAGCCAAATGCACTTAAACGCATTGATCACAGCACAGATGGTGCGAGACAGCTAAAAGATGCACTTTGTGTGTTTTATTTTAGGCTATATTAGTCTTACTGCTGCAGAATAACATTCGTCAGCATCAGTTCTATCTTGGTTTGCGATTAGTATCTGCTGCGTGTGCATTTTACTCAAATATTGTGTCACAAGTTAAGATTCGTAATTTCAGATAAAGATCTGCTCTATAAACAATAGTTTTTATTTGTCCTGGAATGTCGTCACGAGAGCCGCATGCCTGTATTGCACTTGCGTTGTTCTCGACCCGGCCCATTCCTGTTTCATGAGGTTAATTGTCTATTTTGGCATCTGTTGCACATCTCTGCCTATGGCTCTTAAATAGTCGTCAGTGTGCAGCCTCCTGAAAGTTGCGCAAGTGGAAAAGATGTGAAATGAGTGTGCTGGGAAAACACACTGCACATTAATCTCCCCGGCCCATTAGTCAAGACACTCTGATAAATCATGATCTCGGAGGGAATGAGAATGCATTTTCGCAGAGCGGCCTCATATAGAGTGTCCACTTCAGGCTATTCAATATGGCGTTGGACAAAAGCTTCTTGTGTCAACCGGGAAGACAATATGCCTTTGTTCTGGCTCTACAGAGGAGCCGACGTGTTGCCGAGGAAACCAACAGGTCAGATGCCTCAATGATGCACGATGGCAGAGCGCGGAGCCCACAGGTGGTCGGGTCACGGAGGGGCACGGGATCACTCATCAGAGTGAGCCATAGGCTTTGAGGAGAGCTATACAGGGACTCTAATGAGCTTGCCTTGACAGGTTTTTCAATTTTACAAAGCATTGCTGCAGGCGTCCTCATTCAAGAGAGAGCAATACCATCTTACCTTTTCCTAATGTTTAAAGTCAATGTAGCAGCTGAAATGCTGAACCTCCTTTTTCACTATTAAAGCTCCATACAAGGTTGCTTGGCTGAGCTATTCATCAAACGACGGCTCTGGTAGTCTGCGCTGGGCTTGGGTGACACGATCCCAGCACTTACATCTGTGTTGAGTTTTTGCACATGGGACTAGATTTCAGAACCACGCAGGAATAAATTGTGAGGTAATAGTTGCCTGCCGAAACGTTATTGTCAGAAAAAGAAAATATCATGTACCTTTTCAGCGTCCCATATTTATTTATTTATTTATTTATTTATTTATTTATTTATTTATTTATTTATTTATTTAAATGTTTTAAAGGACAGGCACCTAAATCAATGAGCAAACTGCAAGCATTCATTGGGAATTTGAAAGCTGGTTTTCATTTTATAATCATTCTTTTTATTAAGAAGATCCATTTGTGCTGTTTGTCATGCTGATGATGATGTGGAGGCACAAGCACTGGGTGGCGAGATGGGTGAGGGGGAATAATCTCATAAAATAGCTGATTATTAAAGTAGCTTTGATAGCTCTAATATTTAAAAACGTTCAGCTAATCCACGTGTATCAGTATTGGAATTGTTACCTGCTGATCTCATTCACGGACAATCGAAATTGGAATCGAATAGAACCCCGATTGAAACACCCTTAACAAGAACATGTGGGATTACAAATACCATGAATCACTTGTAAAACACAATATCTACACAGCCTGTTAAGCAATCCCAAGTTTAAACCTAAAAAAAAAGTATTTATTGCGTGTGTGCGTGTGTGTAAGTGTGTTGTGTGTGTTGTGTTCTTGCATGAGGCGTGGGTGCGTGCGTCCGTCAGAGGGTGAATCACTCCTGGATTATTTGTGCCATGAAATAGGCAGAGGCTTGTAATTGAATATTTGTCTCATTCTTTGTAATATATTCAACCTTTGCGCTTCATCTATAAAACTGAGAGGAATATAACGGGAGTAAACACTGATGTCACTTGCGTTATGCATGAAAAATGGGGTGCATTCAGAGAACGCTTGCAAAGTAGACAATTTCAAACTCGTACAGAAAAAAAAACACCATCCATGCATAAAATGTTAATAGCTACAAAATGTGGGCTTTCTAGTAATCCATATAACAGATGGCATACAAGAAAATGATGGGGGTGAGGCTCACATGAGAGATTTTAACCAATTTCCTTTAAACATGCTTTTACACTTAAAATTTCTGGAACAAAACACTGAACAAGAATGATATTCCGACCCACAATAGCAATTTTACTTTCTTTTCATCAGTCATATGAGCTGTTGTGTTTTTGCTGCAGCTGTGCCACAGGTTATTGATCTTGGAAATAAATTATTAAATGTTTCCACGTACCCCCTGCAATATCCTGAAGTACCCCTGGGGGTACATGTACCCCTCCTCGGGAAACGCAGGCTTAAATAATAAACAATACAATACTGCAGCACTGGGTATACTGTATATAAAGAGATCAATGGTGTAGAAATTGTAAAATGTTTTGTGTTCAGTTGTTCTGTAGTGTGTGAAATGTTATAAATCTTTTTTTTATTTGAACAAAAATGTCGCAATTTTTTTGATAAAATAACACAACAAATATGTGTTTAGCTGTATTATTATTTCACAGCATTTTGCTGATGTTTTGAGTTTTTACCCTGATACTGGTTTAGTACTGCTATCAATTTTATACGGGTCAGGTGATTCAGTGCCTGACACAACTCTATCAGTTTTGAGCTATTCTTTGAGTATTCTTCTCAGTCCAGCTGCATTGCAAACTTACTGCGTAAAACCCACTGGATTTCTTATACATGGGCATGACGCAACAGTTGTCTCACACCAAGGAAATTCAGCTTGTGTGGTGTTCACATTGGACCCTCCGGCATCATCCCACAGTCAAAAATGTGCACATGTACTGAGGAAGTGGTCTTGACCTCAACCTCCTTGTGACCCTGAACAAGATAAAAGGCCGAAGGATGCCTCGCAATTGCAGTTGACTCAACTCGGTGTATCCAGCCTGAGCCACCTGCAAAATTCAACAAAGATATATTTTTTTTCACAGCAAAAATCTTATTCACAGGTTTTTAAACAAAACTTTGCTTTTAGTGATCTGTGAGCGCTAAAAGACACCGCTTGACAATAGATTCAATTTTTAGCTATAATTAAAGTAGTTATGTTTGAATATGAGTGTCACACGCAAAACACTTAATCGTAGTCAGATATGTAATCATAGGAATTATGTTTTCATTCCTCTTTGATTTCTTTGTAAGTTCTCCAGGAGAAATTGTGTGAGCCTTTGTTCTTAATTGCCAATTAGGGACACTTTCTATCAATAGCATTTGTCCTTTACAGTTAGTCACTGATGAGTTATCTTCTACATCACAAGCAACTTTGTGCCAGAAACCTTCCCACTCTCCAATTGCAAACCACTGCGCTCCACCCACATATTCCCAACACACCATATGTTTTAAATAACCATTTCATCGGCCATGTTAAACCACTAGTGCAAACAATTGATTGCATAGTTCTCTGACTTGTTATTCTACCACATTTTTTAACAAGCCTTTCATTTTTGGACACGTAACTACTTTCATGTTTTTCAATTGATCCATTCCAAGATTCGCAGAATTTTCATTTGCCGCACCAATTTTACCGTGATTCGAATCACCTAAAAATAAAATCCTTTTATATTCTTACAATTTTTGCATTCCCCAAACTCCACATTTTTTTCCCTCCACATTAAAATGATGAAATTTAGACCTATCACATTTCATCAACAATTCAGATCAATCAAATATTCTCAAATTATGCACATTCCAAAAATTCCACTTTTATTCTAAAATCCACATTTTCCACATCACCTAACCATTACAACTACAACATATGTTATACACATTCCAAAAAACATTACATCCCCCAATATCCAAATGTTTACATTTAGATATTTTCTACATTAATTCTTTCAACATTCAACTGCCCAAATTCCCACTTTTTGCTGTAAAATTCCATATTTTCCACACTAAGATTCCAAATTTAGACATTGTACATGATTCCCACTTACTTCAACATTACTGAACTCGTATCAATTTGACTATTTTCCACATTCCAACAGTCCCAAAATTCTACTTTTAACTCCGCAGCATTTCGGTTTCATCTTAAGCTTTTCAGTTTTCACTATTGAAATTGCGTTGTCGGTTTGTATTTGCTTTAACATTTTCGACATATCATCCAGCGCGTTTGCATGAATATTACTTTCTGAAAATGGAATAGCAGCTTGTGATCCTTGCCCGTGGTTGTACATCTGCAACAGATTTGAGATGATTTGCAAGAGAATATTTTGACATACATACAAATAGTGCATTGTTAAAAAAACAGTTGATCCAATACTTGAGCTGTGTTATTTGACAAGCTAATGAATCATTTTGATTGTCACTGTCAGAGAGCTAATAGTACAAAAACACGTAGTCGTTGCAGTTGTTAACAGAGTTAAGTGTCCTGGGAGAGTAAATCAGATGCCAGAATTTATTGAAGACACACCTAGGTTGCTTGTGGAACCGGAGGTTTATTGGCATTGCGCACCATTAATTTGAGCGTCAGCTCATTAGCTACAAATAATTGACAATAAATTTCCTTTAGTGATTGCGACCTTTTTCCCGGTAGAACTTTTACATCCTCATGAGTCACCTGCAGCAGCCTGAAATCCCCTTGCTTCTCTGCTTGGCTTATGCTTAGCTGAACGGCATTGTCGTCTCAAATCTTTCAACACATCAAGGGTAGTGTGCAGTACCAAAAGCCTCCACAATCTACCGTTGGAATGTTTTGGGTTACAAAAGGTCTGTCTGTGGAGCACAAGTTCAACCACAATGAGGGAGGATGAATTTGCTCGAAGGCGACATCATATTGCGGCGCTAAGTACAGAATGATTTGTATTAAACCTGTAGCAGTGTAAATACTTGAGACAGTGGACTGTGCATGGCTTTTCATCTCATTGATGTAATGTCAGCTATTCAACATGCTAATGTGCGTGATACTTCGAATTGAAGCCGTTGCTTCTATTCTGCACATTCTTCCTCACACATTTTATGAAGATGATCACATTCAAACTGTCCACTAGGCACCACTTCATAAAATGAATCATTTTCATTTTCTTGCTTCTTGATACACAGAAGCCCAGTAAATTTTCAATGCAGGTGCAAATGAAAATGCAGCTATAATGGTAAAGAAAAGCAATCCTATTCTTTCCTGAATCAGCTTATATAAGCTGAAGGGCATGGCATCAAGCAGTAGAAGAAATGGGGCATAAGAAATAGTCATCAGTCTTTAAGTACAGCGCTGCCTTGCGATACGAAATTACCAGGCCAGTTAATCAAAGCACTTGAATTTAAAATCATTGTTCCTCATTGAGAGGAATGGAAATGCCATGAATCCATTCCAACCCCCTAAAAAAAACAATAATAACACTATCATATTGTACTTTACAAAAACACAGAATAACATGCAACACATTGAATGACAATTGTGCGATTCATTTTATTGTGCTGATCCTTCTGGTGTCTGCTCTGTCTTGGCCACTATCTGGGGACAGTATAATACCATCATGCGGACACAAACAATGAAGAATAGTTTCACTCAGTGACTTAGAAAGATGCTATAATATCAGTCATTCTTTGAAGATGACAAAGAATATATGCCTGCCGCATTGTTCTGTTTGTTGTTCACCGTTTGTTAAAACGTCTTCGATTCCTTCAGCCTTCTATAGCAGCAACTATCGATGGTACTCATTAGCATGTGAACATTTTTTATTTCATGGTAGCATTAAACTAATGAGGCCTTTCTTTTGAAGGTTGTTTGATTTGTTATTAATACACATGGTGGAATTCTCTCCATTTTGTATTTTGAAAGGAGGTGGCCTTAAACAGCTCAATGAATCATTTTTGATGAATTGGTCATGATTTGCCAAAATGTTGCTTGTGAAATGCGCTAAATTGAGTTGACTGCCATCCTACAGTGTTTGCATCTCACGTTTGCAATAAATGATGGCTCATATCTTGAAAAATGCATGAGTGGGGTCACTCGAATCTCGTGCCACCTCTGTACATTGGTTGTCAGGAGCAGACAGAGAGGTAAACCCGGATTGAGGAGGCGCACCTGCGTTCCTTGCACCATTAGCGGACAAATGGGCCTGGCCATGAGTCTCTGTCCAGTGTGAGGGGAGACCTGCATAGAGAGAGATGGGCGATCGAGGAGAGAGAATCATTAGGATGCAGGTCAGAGTGTTGCAGGTGCACGTCTGATAATGAATGTGTCAGACCTTCCATGCTCCAGGTGTAGGTGGGGGGAAAAAACATGCATCCATGCTCCCTCTTTGGTGAACAATGTATCATCGTCAGATTACAAGAAGACAGCGCAATGTGTGGGAAAGATGATAGATAAAGATTTGGGGTGCACATACACACACAAGCGCACGACTGAAATGACGTCACAAACATTTTTATTATTATTTTTGCTTCTTATCCTTAGAATTCCATATACTGTAGTGATATTTCATCGGGAATAGAAATAGTCATCTTGCAGACTACTAAAAACGCTAGTGAGAAGTCCTAGTGCACTTTGCAGCATGAAAAAATCAATGCAGCCATTTGTAATGTGAGAGCTTGTGCATCTAAAGGAAAACATTTGGTAACACTTAGTCATAAAGCTGTGGGCTATGCTTTCTTCCTCGCCTGGGTTGAGCTACTGTCATACCTGGTGTGAGCACCCAACGCACTTAGGATGTTCAAGGCTCTTTTGTAGCGCTGCCTTGTTCTCTGCAGGGACTCGCTTTGTGCGTGTGAGAAAAGACGCGTTCCAAAGCACCAGGTAAAATTGCCTCCTTGCGACATAATCACTCTCAAGAGCGACAAAATAAAAGCTCGGCTATCATGCCCACCTGAAACCTGAAGTCACAGTCCCATTTGTAGAAACGACGTTCCACCCTCACGCCGCCAGCCTCTCCTCGGTACAAGCGGTCCTCTAGTGAAGCTTTGCGAGCCGTTTGGTGTTGGGAAAAACAATTCTTTCTTTGAAATACCAATAGAGTTGAAATAGCAGTCTGTTTACCAGATGGAAAGATCGAGGTCAGCCATACTCCCTTTGTGAGCTATCCACACTTTCCTCCCACGCTTCGGCTCTACTCTACTCAGTGGATCTCCTGGTCAAATATCTGATTTGTGAGTCATACCTTGCTTCATGGAGAAACATGCTGGCAGGCCTAAAATACACACTAGCACGGCAACCTTGCAGGAGCTCAGCCCGGCAGCGAGCATCGAAGCGGCCCGAGGGAGCGGCTCGGAATGAGCCAGAGACACGAAATGCGAGGGAACTGGCAGGGGAAAAAGACAAGTGGGCCGAAAGTTGGAGACATAGAAAGTCGCGTTCGATAAAAGATTATGCAAGCCTAACTTTTTGTCACGAGTGTAGGCAACTTTAAAGGGTGATTGTTTTGTGATTCGGAAAAATAAGCCTTAGCAAGCTGCAAACCTCTGTTGTCAGATTCCAAACCTTACTAGAATTGAGGCTTGAAAACAACTCCCAGAGGCCGAGCTGTGATTGGCCCACAACAGCCGCAATGGCAGGCAATTGTTGACATTGGAACCATTGAGGAGTCACTTATCATCACAAGAGTGCTACTCGAGCAACTTGGTCTTGTACACTATCAAATTGCACGCAATCCATTATTCACCTCAAAGTCGTTGCGACTGCTACTAGTCAATCAATATCCGTGGTACCTTGAGTTGAGTTAACCTAATGAGAGACGACCTGTCGTTTGGATTTGTAATGAAAAAAAATTGATAATAGCTGGCAGCGAAGGCGACATAACTGACTTGACAATAAGATACTGCTTAACAGGTAAGTAAACATTCCTAATAGATGTTTACTATCATAGGTTTCTTTGTTAGCTTAATACTAACAAAAGTTGCAAAAAGCTAAATCTCTTCACACAAGTCAATTCAATACGGTTTTCAATATGTGGAGTGCAACACAATTCAAAGACAGTTTGATTTGAAAGTGGACGATTCGTTTTCAGTTCAATTCGTATTACGATTCCATTCGATATGGTATACAATTCAGTTGGGGAGGTGCAGTCAATTTTTTGTTGTCATCTTATGTAGTATGAATGAATTCAGTACAATAAATGTGCCATCTCCTTCTAAGCTATATCCCTCCAGTAGAAGACAATTTGATCTGTATCTTGGAACGGTTCGATTCAGTTTGATTTGATGCACCCGATTCTATGCGAAAACAATTTTCTGTTTCAAATCGTTTTTTGTCCACTGGAGGCCAAGGTGCACCCACCAGAATAAATAGCGCAATGGCTATTGATGTATATATTTACCGACAAATGCTGCTTTAATGTGACTATGGCTGTGTTTGAATGTCGACCCTTGTCCCCGAACCTCTCTTTTAAGATATAGTCCCACACTACAGTATATACGGCACTAAAAATTAATTATCTCGTTCTGTGTGGTGATTTGTGGAGCGAGCTCACTACTTTTCTTCTCATCGCCTATCACGTGACTACAGCAAATGAAATGACAAACCGGCTTATTAAGATCTCTGACTACTTATTGAGAATAAAAAGAATATTTATTAAATTAATTAATTAAATTTTAAACTATATTCATTTCTGTCAGGATTGAGTGGAGCAGTGCGACCAAATGCAGCTTGGACCAGGGTTTATTGAGGAAAGAGGGAGTTGGAAGGGAGGATGATGGGAACAAACCAACAGGAACCGGCAAACTAACATAAACTGTGGGGGCATAGTGACAGGGGGAACCGACAGACCAACAGAAACCGACAGACTAAGACAAAGGTAAAGAGACTAGACGAGAGACGAGAACAATCCGACAGGGGTGTGACACGCAGACAGGACTTAAATACACGACAGGTAACGAGAGGCGGGTAACTAATTGTGAGTAGACACAGGAGGGGAGGGGCGAGTACACAGAGACGGGAACAGAAACCATGACAACATAGACACAAGGAAATGAACAGAGACGGGTCGTGACAATTTCCTTTGTTGTACATATTGTCTGACGGATAAAATGAATGAATCATTTCCGGAACTGTACTGCTTTGATATTGTTTGATATATTGTATACCTGCGATATTTTATACTATATATATTGAGTGAACCTTTTGGGTAATTTTGAGTGCCCTAGATTTATGCTCCCACAGACAAAATGGCGTAACTCCTTAATCGTGCCGTATTGAGGGAATTTGAACTATATCTAAGCAAGCGACAAATTGTGACTGTCAGAACAATTCAATGTTTGTTTTCAATTTAACAGGCGCGCATTTCACTCTCATTCAATTTGTGAGCAGATTGAGACAGCTTCATCAATATTTTAGAAGTCGTACTTTTTGTAACTTTTTATTTTGGTGGAAATGTTCTTCATGTACAATAGATGTCTTGGCTGAATAATAGAGCAAAGTGGTCTTAAAGCATTCCCTTCAAAATGAAATCCCACATCGATCCATTGAAAACAACACTGCTGTTTTAAGCCCTAAAAGGGCCATTTATGTCAGGGCTGTCGTCGCCGAGTGACGTCCTGTTACAGCATCTTTTGTGAATGTGACCCAGCCTCTGTGATAAAGCCCTTCAACAAATACAAGCCAAGGCACTCATCACTACCTCTTTGTTGATTCCCGTCACAGCAAGGTGTTTGCCAAGATTGGAATTTACCACAGTGAAAACAACGATTTTTCCACTTCCCGCAGTGGTTAAATATCAACTGAATTCGGTATGGCCGTCACGTCTTTGCGGGTGCTGGTCACTGTTGGAATGAAACGTGATGATTTCTTACTAGAAGCAGTTTGTGACTACATCCAACCACAAAGGATTTGCATACTTGTGGCAGCTGCTGGGAGAAACTCTAAATACACGCCACTGCTGATTCACATCTGCTACTTGTGTAAATAACCAAAGCCATTATGCAGTAGTTACAACGAGTGGTTACTCGATGGGAAATTGTTTGATAGTGTCCTGTATACCAGTCCTCAGACGCCGTGTGAGGCTTTGCACCCACCCCCAAATGCAATCAACCCGATTATATGCATATGACAGATTGAAAAGATGATACGATCAGAAGGAGAAAAAAGACCAATGACAGTAGACAGGAGAAGTTGGCTGCTATGCAAAGCAAACGACTGAGGGCAGATTGTGTCGACTTGGGGGGAAACTGGCAGCCTAAAAACCATGCTGGGCAGGAAGTGCATGCTGATCATTCATGTGTGTGTGTCTGTATGTAGACTGATGGTGTGGGGAGGGAAGCGGTGAGGGAAGGAGGACAATTTGTCTAGCTCCAGCTAAGATCAAAGGCTCATTAACTATTTTACAGTGGAGTGGTACCTTGAGAAAAAAGATAAAATTTGTTCTTTGACCATACCAATATCGCTAAACGCTTACCTCAAATCAAGTTTTACCATTAAAATGCAGAAATGACATTCATCCATTCCAGTCCATGCAAAACAAAAAAACGGTTTTATTTTGAAAAAATAGCAGTTTTATAATGTTACTATATTTGATACAAAACATACAAATAATGACATAAAAAAAAATTAATTAAACTGTTTTTCATCACACACTGTCCTTCAACACATATTGTGCTGCTGATTTGGCCTTGCACACCTTTGCCACCCGGGAGCAGTATAAGACATTACGTATATCGTGTCGGAAAAATTGGGAATGTTTTCATGTGACATCGCCTATGGAAAATCGGGTCAAAAAGCACCTTCAAATCAGAGTTGATCATTTCTCAACAAATCTCGTTAACTATTGTCTGCTGCTCAGGAAACACATTCTCTGGTTGACTGGCATGTTTTAGTTAAAAAATATCCACCGATAAGCTTGTAAATTCTGTGAAAGTCTATGCGTAAAAATTACCATAACGTTTCAATCGGTGTCACTATCCCTACAAAGCCGACGTAAATGTTGAAAATGGAACTTTGAGATGAGAAGAGCAGTGTGGTCAAGTACTTTAGTCAACAAATGTATTTGTATTACTGTGAATTGTAGAAGCATCTAAGGAGCTCATTCCATTTTTTTATTTTTTTTTTGTACAAAATTCCACAAAGATGGCGGCCACTGCAGATCATTTTAGTTGTGGTTTGTAGAGGGAAAATAGAATAAGCCTGTGTGTATTATATTTTCTTGTCGCTGCAACGTTTGTATTACATTATTTGTTACTTAAAGCGGATCCCCATCACCACCATCATCACCACCACATTGATGCTATTTTTTTCCCCCTGGTGGCTGTGACGTTTCCCATTTTGTGTTCGTGTTAAGATAACCGAGATTACGTGGCTGTTTTAAATACAATATGTGTCAGTCTTTTTGTTTAGTTTGACAGTAAACTTCAACTGGGGGTGGAATTGAACAGCTCGAAGCCTTCTTTTCTCTTTAAACCTGTTCAAATGCTGAGTTTTATGTAAAAACAAAACAAAACACCAAGCTGAATCATTTCACTAACCTTTACAAGTCGATTGAAGAACAAAATGTAATCATTTTGAGAGGGAAGTAAAAATGAAAAAAAAAAGACGTAATGCACCTTCTAATCACGGATGTGGCTGTGCTCAGAATAAACAAGCACATTTGAAATCTTCTTTAAAGGAGGTAACCCACCTGCCACCTTTTAAAGCCAGTTAAGTTGCCCAGATGTTTTTCTTTGTAAGATGAGGCATATGTCTTGCCTCCCAACCCTATAGCCCATAGCCTACTTATGAAGTTGTCACATGTACTAAGCTGTGTGCCAGTAATTCCGGCAGCTTCTTGGATGTTGCCATCACCCGACCCCCATCTTTTCATCAGTTTTACAAGGATGCCCAGTTCTTGGTCATGTCACTGTTGTGCAATATTTTCCCCACTTGACGATGCCTGTTTTCACTGTGTTAGATATATTTAATGCCTTGGGAATTCTTTTGTACTCTTCTCCCAATGGATACCTCTGAGATCCTTCTGAGCTCTCTGTGGAACATGGTAGGATGTGATTACAAAATTTCAGGGAAAGCCTACTAGAACAGCTTCATGTTTGTATTGGTATTGGTACTGATACCAGCCTTATTTCAAGGTATGGGTACATTTTTAAAACAAAATGACATCGCATTTGGGCGACTTTGATGCACAAACAATAAAAATCAAATAGGTGTCATGCGTGTAAAAGTCAGCATTAAACAAGCACAGTTATTGTAACACTGTTCAGTTGCAAACACTACTGAGGGAGGCAGTAAGGAAGGCAGGAGTGACTGCGGAAGTCACAGGTTGGGTGAGGGTGATGAAATCTAGAAAAAGGTATATTTGTATCGAGAGACACAGATGGGCAAGAAAGGAGGGGGCGAGAGTGACGGAGATGGAGGAGGGAAAGCTGTCAGGTTCCAACACCCTCCCTCCTTCCAGTGTGTTGGCAGCGCCGTGCTCCAGTGCAAAGAGATTACCAAAACTCAGCCGGAGGTTGCCTGTATGGACACAGCCATTCCCTCTGACCATCTGACAAATAACCGGAGACTGACTCCAACTCCCTCATGGATGCCGTTTTGATTCTTCAGTGAAGCTCGAACATGCTGCTTACTGTCCGGTATATTTATTATCGAACGCTTTTATAGTACACAATATTGACTTGTACGACTTTACAACACCGACACAAATAAATCTTCCCCCGCAAAGATGCAATATATTCCATGATGGGCAGGATGTGAACGCTTATAAAATGCGTTCACAAGATGGCTGGTTGGCAACATTGTAAGGATCCTACTTACAGCGTGTATGTGTCATTGTGTGAGTGTCATGAGGATGTATTTGTGCACAGGCAGCACGGGGTTCTGAGAGAACCCCATGCTGTCATTTTGCCCAACTGCGAAAAGAATCCGAGAAGAAAAGCTGACTGGGGACACGATACACTCAGAGGCTAATCATGCAGCAAATAAAGGCAAAAAGAGCCCCGCACCGCTGGCTGCATCGTGGAGCTGCTCCAGCTCGAGGCGCTCATGGGAAACGTCTCAGTTCCGCCCCCGACAGTTCTGTTGGAACTGTGTTTTTCAATGTTTCTGCGGATCCATGCTGAATGAGAGTCTGCTTTTCTGGACTGAATTCTTGACATGGGGCCTTTTCAGAAACTCAGATGTCCTAACCTTAAATATTCTAGCTCCTCAACCAAATCAACACTGTATCAAATGAATTGGACTTTATTTTTCTGGAACAATGCGAGGGCGAGTATTGCTGACATACATCTCCAGCGAGAAACTCTTTCCTGAAAATGGAATATACCGCGTGAGAATCTATTCCAATAAGAGGCTAAATGTCAATGTGGAAGTTTGCTGCCCCCAGTCATCTTTCTCAAATGTGAAGTTGGCATTTAATGTTCTTGTTGCGTTTATCACGGGATACGAAAATAGCCGTTATGATGTTCTCTAACACAAGTTAATGTTTTGTGACATCAAAGTAACTATTGTTTTTTGCTTCTGACTTCATCGGTGGCCTGTTTTAAAAATCGCTGCTTATGGGTTACTGATCTAGATCGCTCTTCCTTTTGTAAGGTTGGTCAGGATGGACTAATCAATGCTAAAGACAGGTTAAAGGTTGCGTTGAGGCACATTCACGCAGGTAGGAAAGGAGAGGAAAATACTACAGGCAATAATCAGAATCCAACGACGCCCTTATTGTTGGCAAGAACACTCTTTGAAAGATGCTGTTTTTCGTGTCTGCATTGTTATAGTGCTCTTTTTTTCCCATGGAGACAGCCTGTCCTGTCATATCTGCACATTTCCCGGCTCTCAGATGGCGAGTGGATTTTCCGTTCTCCCTCCACCCACCACCACCACCACCAACAAGACTTCATGTTATCCCATATGTTCCCTATTTCTCTTCAAATAACATTGTTTTTTTTTTCTGTATGAGGCATCTGAGCGAAAAAGAGGTGCCGCCAGATGCATCTCCAAATGTACATGTGGGCTGTGTACAATCATCACCACCATATTAGCAGTGTAGAGAAGTTACAACGCAAGCATTTACTGTGTCTCACCTTCCTTTGGAGCAAACAGCCTGTGGTGCTTGCGGGAGCCCTTATGTTGAAATGCAACAGAAAGGCCAAGGCGTACTAATTAACTTCACTCAGCATTCATACTCATTGAAATGCGTAACCTTTACACAACCTCGCTTCATCACCTCTCTGCAAATGCCCAGGTTAAAATTGTCATTTAATGTCACCAAGCATATTACAAACTACGCCGCTCAGCTCACCTCAATCTTCTGTTCCCCCCCCCCCACTATAGGCTTTACTAACAAATTTTTATTCTGGGCAGCTGCAGCCCTTTGCGCTGGTAAATCAATGAAACAGTGTCCCCTATAAGAGACCTTTGTGTTTTTCTTCCATCGATCCTGTCAGGGCAGATACATAGAAGAGCAAGGCAGCCGATTACCCTCAGCAATCCAAACTTTGATCTATACAGCCGATGACAGGTTCCAGACATCAGCTGTGGGTAATTGCGATGCTAAAAGGGGGAATTGTTAATCTTTCTGTCTTGACGTCCGCTCGTATGCCCGTGATTGGGTTGTGGAAAGTGAAGTGTCCGTGCGTGTGGGCTGTCTTCAGGCACCGCGGTCACCCTTTCACCTTGGTGCCGGTCATTGGAGAAGAACACTTCCACACGTTCTATCTAGTTTGCAGTAATAGTTTGCCCCCCCCCCCCTTCCCCTCCTCCCCCAACTCCCCACGTCATGTCTGCTTCTCCTTATTACATTTTAATGGGCTGTTAACATGATCATCATGCAAGCTACCTGTGCACAGCAAAAGCCCTGCAGTAACATTACAGAACACTTTACAATGCAGATTGTTTATTCTGGTATGTTCTGTTAGCATTTAGGTTTGTTTTTGCAACATTTTCTATTCCATTAATGAAAAACAACAGACGCAGACCTCCCCTAAGGCTTAAACATTTGTCACCAGTGAAGTCAATGAGTATAGGGTTATAATTCTGGATCTTAATCGCAAAAAGAAAGTAAAGGTAATTCCTTTTGTTCCAAAACCCAAAGAGTGCAACAACTACCTGGTGTGTAGTTGAACATTTTAAATAAAATACCATAATCTTGTTTTTCTTTGTCAAAAAGCTTGCTTCTCTCTGACATTACACTTTCTGACCATGAATGCAGAACTTCCGGTATTAGAGTCAGGTCCTATGGCATAATTCTTATCTTTTTGGCTGTAAGTACCACTGCAATTGATATGAAGGGAAACCAACAAGATATGCCTTAAATGCAGACTTTGTATCTCACTTTTTAAGCTCAACCTAAAGCAATGGGGCAATTGACTGCTCAGGTTCTCCATGGCCAGGTGAGCATGAAAGGCTGGCAATTTGTTCTTACAAATTGATGTCAATGCTGACAAAAATAGCAGGATGAACTCTGAAATGGTTTAGGGCAACATTATCTAATAGTATTCAGACCCGATGAGACAGCACTTCACAGTGCAGATGGACATTGACGCCAGGCATTATGCCAAAGCAAAAAACTTTTTGAAGGCAGGGAAGTTCAATGTTATGCAATGGCCAAGTCAATTGCATGACATGAATCTAATTGAGCATGATTTGACTTGTTTAAAATACAACACGTTTAAAACGCCTCAAAAACAAGTAGTTACTGAAGACAGCTGCTAATAATAATAATAATAATAATAATAATAGTAATAATTGGGGGGCACGGTGGGGCATTGGTTAGCATGTCCGTCTCACAGTTCGGAGGGTGCGGGTTCTATTCCACCTCTGACCCTCCCTGTGTGGAGTTTGCATGTTCTCCCCGTGCCTGCGTTGGTTTTCTCTGGACACTCCAGTTTCCTCCCACATTTCAAAAACATGATTGGTAGGCCGATTGAGCACTCCAAATTGCCCCTAGGCGTGAGTGCGAGTGCGGATGGTTGTCTCTGTGTGCCCTGTGATTGGCTAGCAACCAGTTCAGGGTGTCCCCCACTTACTGCCCGATGATGGCTGGGATAGGCTCAAGCGCCCGCGACCCCCTTGGGAACAAGCGGTACAGATAATGGATGGATAATAATAATAATTGACAAACGACAGTCATTTCCATGTCCCAATATTTATAACCCCGACTGCATACACACTAAACTGATATTGAGTCTTGCCAGTATTTTATTCTCTTTCTACAGGCTTTTCAATCACCATTGGTTCATTTTAACAGGTGTTCTGTTGATAACTTGGGAGTTAATTATCTCAAGAGATAATCATAGTAATGAGAAAAATATATGTAAGAAATTTGCTTTCAATCCCATTCGGCTTAAAAGGATTAGTGCTTGTACCTGTTGCACATTAGGTGCCAGACACGTACAAAAGTGTTTGATTCTAATCACATCACTTATGAGTCCACCTGAAGAGTTTTAATTCTCACATATCAGTCCTTCCACAATCAAAGCACCAAATTTTATTAGCCTGAGGTCAAAGCAGTAATTTCAAAGAACGCACTGATAGCATGAATGTTTGTGCTGAGTGGAGGTGTCGATTCCCAGGGGATAAGGAGGGAGAAGATGAGAATTTTATCAATGGGGGTACATTGCCGGAACAAAGCGAACAGACATCTCAAGTGATTCCAGAAAGACAAATATTCACACAATTTAAACCTGGGCCATAGTAGATTCTACGATACTGAATCCTCCATAGTATTCCTACCAAAAGGATAAAATAAATGTTTCCCAGTTCAAAAAGGTGAGTCCTTTTAAATGCAAATTACCCTTGTTGCTACAGTGCTCCCTTTTTGAATCAGTCCACCCTACACGCACCAAAAACCCCTGCACATATGCATGTGACCTTTCGAGGGGTGCGTTGCTTGAAAGACATTGAGTAATCTTGAGCTTGAGATCGTCTGCTTCTCAATTTGTCAGCTTTGTGCGCTTGACCCGCTTTGCGTTGTGGGTCAAAGCTATAACTCACACTCTGCAAGTTGAAGTGATCCCATTAGCTAGTTGCTGTGTCCTCATTCCTGCGTTTCTGCAGTGTCCGGCTGCTTTTGATCACACTAACACAAATGGATGGCTTTCATACAGTGCTTTGATGAGAGCGCATGATGAGTTACTACACGTGCTTGAAGAGAAATTGATGTTTGCGCATCCGCACGTCTTCGGGGAGGTGGGCATTTTGATCCCAGATGTGCTACGGTCCTCTCTCATAAATCACGGTTTGTGCGTCCACCGCCATATTTAGCCGTCACTGCTAGTAGACGTAAGAGAGATGGATGAAAGTCTTTGGCTGGCAGCCTTGATTGAAAAATTGTCAGCATGTGATGAAATATCCTGCAGAATTCAATAGCAACTTCTGGAAATATGAAAACATGCTATCTGCGGTTTTCCAAAATGTATAGTATGTTCCTCAAGGTTGATGCTATTTTCCTCCTTTTTATTTTTAATTTTTTTTTTAATTTAATGTCTTAACAACCCAACCTGCTTCATCTTCTTTGTAAAACTGGTTTCTTCTCTCACCTGTTGAGGAAATATATTCACTGATTCAAAACAGGAGTCCCTACATATCAACACAGATTGCGTAGCATCTGCATTAAATTCTCATTAGCATTCTTTAAATGTTACCGTTTACAATCATCTTGACTTGCAACAGTCTTAAACTAGACGGTTGGAGGTGGTCTTCATCCTAATCAAATGTGAACTCCTGATTGATTCTAATCAGAAATGTGGCCAGATGCCGTCTCTGCGGGAGAAAGCCGACATCAGTCCTTTCGCCTACGCTTGGCTGTGTTTTGACTCAGCGATGATTCACAGTACGGGGAAGAAAACGAGCTTTCATTGTAAAATCTCAAATATTACATTTTAAGGCATTGGGAAACCTAACTGAAAACCACAACAGGCCAGCATGTACAGAAATAAAAACAAAAAATAAAGCCACAAAAAAATACATTTTCAACGTTTATATTATATTGCATATTTCTCGCAACTTGATTGATCTAGCTGTTTGCGCAATGAGATCATTTGTTCGATTTACATGCACACTGCTGAATTGACAGTATGAGCAGTTGGTTGAGCATGATAAATGAGAGTGATTAAAAAGCTGTTGTTAAGGAGGACAGCTACTGTTAACACATCCTTTCACAAAATGCTCACATAAGCAGGTGAGAGGAAACGTCCTTTCTTGGCCTCAGAAGTGAACATCAAAGTCCTTGTTAGGAATACATCTTGACTAAAAGTTCTCTTAGTACAGTTAAGTACAGCTGCATTCATTTTTTGCCATCATAAAACCCTTAATTTTTTTTTGTTCAAGTGTCACTCATCCCCTTAGAAAAAGGAAAAACCACATGATTGAAGCAAAACACACTCTGAGCGTGATGTTGTGCAACTTGGCGGTGAAACGTTTAAAGTTGCCAAGTGTGGTTTTCTTTTGTATTTTTCCAGAAATTGCAATTCTGAAATGATCAACATCAAAATCTTTCACATTTAGACTTCACCACGTTTTTATTTCAGACTTATTGTACATTTTGATTATTGTTTTACAAAGTAAAAGCAAATGTTTTATTTTAAATTCAACACTACGATAATCAATCTGCTTTTGTGAAAGATGACAGAAATCGCCCAATATAACTGTTGAGTTTTAAATTGACATAAATTGATGATCAAAAATATTTATCGGTTATCGATAGGTGCTGTGGTTAGCTCGTGAGCTATTTGCTGTGGTTAGCTCGTGAGCTATTTATGGCGAGCGCCCCTTTAACATGAAGGAATTGAGTGGAATAATTGAGGCTTAGGTAGGTTAGGTGGAGTGTCAAATTTTAAAGATTTTTTTTTTTTTAACCTTGGAGATCCTACTGAGTCAGCAAACAAAAATGTCTGCATATCCTGCTGATATGTTTTATAATGAGCCTTTGTCCATAGAAGAAGACATTCTGTTGGATTCAAATTGAAAATTATAGCTTTTCATTGACATTGCTATCCCGCTGTAAGGCTTCTATGGACAAGTGAGAAAGAAATGCCTTTCAAAGCATAATAATGCATGAAAATTCAATTCTGAAAATTGCTCTAGCCGTTACATTAGTCCTTTGACTTCTTAATGTGATGCTGTATGTGATGCTGAAGACATAAAGTACGACCTTGCTTTCGATGAGTCCTTATGCAACTGTGCTGCCTCAGTTCCTGACAAACATTTGACAATCATCACATGTGCCTCAGGAACAGAGTCCTTACTGTACATCAGGAATATTCTCGACAAACTCGTATGATTGATTGAGCAAAAGATGAATTGAACATGTGATTGACAGGCCGGTTTGTCAACACGTCCTCTGGTTGTGCCAGTGGGAACAGCAAAACATGCAATTAATTGATGTTCAAATGATATACATGTGTAAGACCCACACTTAAGTTGTCAAACGCGATGATCAACTGCCTTCTGCCTGTTCGGCATTTAAACTCGTAATAATTTATTATACTTCACTGATCGCCGAGGGGACATTCTTTTTACATTCAGAGATGAGATGTCAGAGTGAAGTATTGCAACTCTTGGCCAAGGAATACTTTGGCAGAGCACACCCAATACTCTTGCCGTTTCTAATGGTGACAAGCTTAAAGTGTCAGTGCTCCTAAAGATGATGTTTATTCCTCACTTAACTTCCATTATGTAATAATTGGTTGTGCTGATTTTTTTTTTCTTGGCTATAAGTAAGTTGGCCAACAGGTTTTCATTTTTAGATAACCAACATTTTATACTTTAAACTCCACATTGCATTTTTCTCTTCTAAAAACGTTCCTCCATAAATGTTGGTCCGTGAGACCTACGAGTTTTAATTAGTCTGGAACATGAGTCAAATTAGCAGACTGCTGAGAACAACTTCAGAATAAAAGTGATTTATTAAATCATGTTAATGATGTTAATTATTAAGTGTTCTTTTTGAAGATGGCGTTCTGACTACGATGGCAATGTTTTCCTATAGCATTAAGAATCGTTCCTGTGCTTAGCTTGACTTTTTAGTAATGGACATGTGAGTAAGTGGGTACTTGAGGCAGGAAAAATACCTTGCACATTTTTTTTTTTTTTTTTTAATCAAGGCGCCCAAATTACTTAGGGACTCATTACATCCATACAAATCAGCAACACTTTTATATTCTCACAGGCAGCTTGATCCAATACAACGCTTGAAACAATCCACTTAGCACAACTGCTGGGTTGGTAGAATACATAATTGCAAAACATTCCTTCATCTTATAATTTTTAAAGTGATATACTATTAAGTACGGGAACGAGTAGCAACCTTGCAGTTGTGTGATGTAAATTTGTATTAAATATCTTACAATGAGTGGGCCAGCTTGTGTTAGGACAGCTGTAATAAAAAAAAATGAATAAATAAAAGGCATTCACGTCATCGGCTCATTACATTAGCGTTGACTCCAAAAAACGGCAGCAGTCAACCCTTTAAATTGCAGTAAATGATACAGCATGGCTGTAAGGAATGATACCATTATCTTAAGAATGTTGCCTAATATAGGTCCACCCACTATTACCACCCTGGGTGCAGTTGCCAGGCAACCAGGAAAGACTCAAAGTGCCCTCTTGGAAACATTTCAATGCATAGCTAAGTTAATTTTTTCTCAGCATGTCAAGCTCAAACCTGAAATGACCCTTGCTCGAGTCAACGTTCTCCTTTTCTCCTCTTTAAGATCCCGCAGATCAGCTATGCATCAACCGCTCCGGAGTTGAGTGATGACAGGCGCTACGACTTCTTCTCAAGGGTGGTTCCTCCTGATTCCTTCCAGGCCCAGGCCATGGTGGACATAATTCGAGCAATGGGATGGAGTTACGTCTCCACAGTCGCCTCCGAGGGCAGCTATGGAGAAAAAGGAGTGGAGGCCTTCACACAACTCTCCAAAGAAGCAGGTTAGCGTTTCTGTCACGTTAATTTTCTTCCTTATACCCATTTGTGTGATTTAAAACGTACTCATGCCCTTTCCACTCATCTGAAAATGCTCTTTTGCATATGCAATTTATCTTAACGTTCCTTGTTTTTGTGAAGATGAATTATTGATGTTTGGCAACGTGTGCCTCAGCTCCCCAATGAGTTGCAAAGTGTTACTGCAGATGTAGACAGAGAAGAGACTTGTAGAGAAATATCACATTACAATAGTCAGCATTGCTTTTTTTGTTTCATTTAATTTCTTTATGTAATCAGTGTTGCTGTTTAGCTGCAAAGCACATGAGGAATTGTGTGAAAATGTCAGATTTATTTTTCTTTGGACAAGAGAGAACGACTTTTGGGGTTACACTGTCTGCTTTTTGTTCTGATCACTCTCATCCTCTTTTTGTTTCGGGTCTTGTGTGTATCCCAGCTACTGAGCGTGCTCAGCTCCGAGAATGGTAATGTTGGTCAGTGATCTTGGCGCTCAGCCAGCACAAACCACTCCAGTAGCTTGTATGAAGCAGCAGGCTTTTCGATTTGTCCTTTTCCCCTTTAGTGAGAGTCTCATTTCTTGACGACGCCATCGGAATCAAATTAGTCCAAGCCCACATTGATTGTGCATTTCCCCCATAATCTGGAAGCTATACATTCTTTAGGAGGAAACAACTGTTTTGTTTTATGGAGGCAGTGAACTCAACTCAACCCATGTCACAGTAAACAGCACTTTGACAAATAGAGAACAACATTAATAATAACAATAAGAATTAATATTATTATGGGTTTCTTATGAGTATCTTAGTTTCCCTCCGACCCCCCAAAACATTCATGGTAGCTTTTCTTTTCTACTGTGGTCAACAGTGCTGACGGGCCACGCATGATTAATTTTACGGCAGAGGCTGCGGGCCGATGTCAATTTGAACACAGGCTGCACTTGGCCCCCTGGCCTGATTTTAGCTGTGTAATATATCGGTCTAGCTTAAACTTTCCGCGGGTGGCAAAGGACACAATGGTTTTTCAATTTGCAAAGTGTGACAATAAAAAACTAATTTAAATTAAAGTTTCATCCATGTATCGATAATATTGTACATATAATGCTGCATTTCATTTTATTTCTGGCAACCAGTTCAGGGTGTAGTCTGCCTTTTGCCTGATGTCAGCTGGGATAGGCACCAGCACCCCTGAACAGGATAAGCAGTGTTAAAAATGGATGGATGGATTATAAAGTGCTAATTATTTTTTGCATCCATCCATATTTTTCATTAAAAAAATATTTTTCATAATGTTCACTGAGGGAAGATGAGATATGTGTAATGTGAGTCACGTGCATGGTCACAGAATGAATTAAACTCATAACTCAAGGCACCAGTAATGGATTTTTTTTTTTGACAACGATAGCAGATCGGGTGTCTGAACACTGACATGCATGGCTTTGCATATATTATTTTCATTATAAAGATTCATCCACATGACGATGTGATGGAAGGGGATCCGAGTTTAGAGTTAAGTCGGTATCTGCCGACTGTATGCTTCACTGCTGCGATTGATTGATTGATGGTCACTCCCTCCGACCCCGCCAAGTATATACTGTAGTGTAAAAATGGAAGGATAGATGGCTGTGATTAGACAGAAGCTTTGGCAGTCGAGTCTGCACTAGGGATGCGTAACTTACTGGACCATTTTTCTCCATTGCTATTGGATGATTGTCTGCGTGTACTGCACCTCTCGCCCAAAGTCTGCTGAACCCTCCCTTGATGATGCTGTGGATAAGTGGCGCAGAACATTAATGGGTGGATGGTTTGAATAATCTACCATTGTCCATCTAGTGAAAGAGCTGCTTTGCAGGCACAGCAACAAGCGCTTGCTCTGCATTGCTCCCCACCTCCACCTCTGCGCATCCCAATCCATTTTGTAACCCTATAGGGAGGGATCACATCTTCTACTGCACACTAATGCGCACAAACCTCAAACATGAAAAAAAAGGAGTAATAAAACCTTGCAGGCACTGATCAGAAGTCCACCATGCATAAATATTTTAGTTGTGTGCATTCACATCTCGTGTGATCACTCATTAAAACTTGAAGAAGCTGTTTGCGGATGTGTAATATACGTCGACAGTCTTAGAGCCGAACAGAGTAAGAGAGCGATTCGATCTGGAGAAAATCTCCTGATTTAAGACTTATTTTGAAAGATCCCCTCCCCCTAGATCCTGATAAACATAGCTTCACCCAGCGTGCTTTCTCAAAGACATTTCTTATGGATTTTGTTTAAATACATTGCACAGAGGAGTAAACAATTATTTCTTTTAACTTTTAACAGCCATGGAAAGACGTTGTTGACTCATCCTTTTGCCGCTAAGCAGCAGTCATTTTAACGTACTTTGTATTCAAACACAAATGGGAATTATTTGCTTTAAAGAAACCCTTTAGAGTCCCCCTCGCATCTTATCTTTAATAAACACATTAATTATGCAAAAGCATTTCTCATGATTCATTCACACACTTTTGCACCAAAGCTCCTTAAAATCAGTCATAACAGAAGTAAACATTGAAGTGTTAAAATTTAACACTAACGCTGTATATTAAAAGTAGCAGCGCTCATCAAAACTTGTCACACATCATATTGTTGACTCATGTCACAGTAGCGATACATTCCTTGCTTATCAATATTGTATAGTCAGCCAGTAGTATGTCATCATATGCTCATTCAACAGAGCAAACCCGCGTTTTAAATGCATAGACACATCCAGAGTCACTATGGTGTCAAATTTGTGGCCGCTGAACTCAAGTGGGCAAAAATAATAACCTGCTTTTCACATGGATATACTCTATTGATTGTTGAGGTGTATGTTTGAAACTTTAAAATATACATCTGGGTCAAAAGTAATTCACATCAGGTGAAATAGCTAACCCAGCACTGGGTTCAAAAGGGAGCAATTCAATGCTGGCTTTTTTATACGCAGTGGATGCAGGTCAAGATCCAACAAAGGGTCAAAACTACACACAATGCCATCCATATATTATCCATACCAAGGCATGAGGGACCAGTGTAGCTGTGGTGACACTGGTGACCCTTTTTATCTCGGCTGGGGACCGACAACGGCAGCGAATCTACAAATGGTTTTATGATTACCTTTGACCACAAGATTTTGAACCTTTGGTACACAAAAATGTCCGGAATGGCAACACGCCTTAGCTCTTCAGCTTGCCCATGTTAAATTTAAAAGTTAAATTCTCAAAATCTACAGCTATTTGTGTGTATAAACAATAGTGTAAATACTTTGTTGCTGTGCAGATTTAGTCTACAGTACTGTGGGGGTGGTCTAAAATGTGATCAATGTGGGAGTACTATCCGATGGGAACCCTGTACATGCTGTTGCATGCTTTTTGATGTTGCTGACCTTTGAATGTGATATGAATCTTGTATTGTTCCTCCATGTTCTGCTTTTCTAAACTAACAAACACAATCTCTGTGTGTTTCTGTATCTAACTGTTGGCTCCTGAATTTGCCCCCCGGGGGATCAATAAAATATCTATCTATCTATCTATCTATCTATCTATCTATCTATCTATCTATCTATCTATCTATCTATCTATCTATCTATCTATCTATCTATCTATCTATCTATCTATCTATCTATCTATCTATCTATCTATCTATCTATCTATCTATCTATCTATCTATCTATCTATCTATCTATCTATCTATCTATCTATCTATCTATCTATCTATCTATCTGTCTATCTATCTATCTATCTATCTATCTATCTATCTATCTCCATGATTATAATGCCATCAAAAACTCTTTCTCACTATATTTTTTTGGGCATCACAATGGGTATGACAAGCAAATAATTGCAAACAATTAATTAACCATATTAGCTTATCACCAGACTATAAATTCATTATTAGAATTGTATGCCTTATGCAAAACTTTTTGTATTTTCTGCCACGTAGCATTGTCGGTTTCATTTCCTCCAGCACGTATCTTTGCTCTTGTCATACGATCAGTGGCAATAGATTCAGAATAATACAGTATGATTCTCACAGCTTATAAAGAGTGACTTTATGGATTTTGCAGTATACAATAAGTACAAATCGTTGCCAATGACGGGAGAGTTCTTAGAAAGTAGTGATATTATTGTAGTGTCTGTGCACGTTAAGGTATGAGACCTTGAAATGTTTTCTGTGGCCACCCTGTTCGTAAATGTCAAAGGCATTAGTAGGATTCTCGCTTCACCACTTCAAGGGGAACCATCTTGCGGACTAATGCAATACGGCTGGCCATTTCCCCCAGCCAAGTTGAGAGTGATGGTCAGAGTGTATTGATCTCTGTTTTTATCTGATTCTCCTTTTTTCTATTCTGTGCCTGGTTCGGGCACTGTTTTATTGTGGACACCCACCCTGGCTTCAAGTGAATCTTGCAGGGATGGATCTTGTTTGTGTGCATGTTTTCTCTTTATTTTGTATTTTCTACCGTCTGCCTGGGCTACAAGTGAAGAAAACCTCCCTCAGAGCATTGGGCTTGAATTGATTGTTGCAAGTTCCCAACACACAGGCCTATTTGCTGGAGGAGAAAGAGGCAGGATGTTAGCTAGCATTAGCAGTAATCTGGGGAGCAAGCCAGATGTATCTGAAAATAGTTTAAAATTTAGAGCACAATATTTTTTGCATGACTCCGTGGCAGAGCCAAGTCTCACGCTGGCAGAGCAACATGGATGCCATCTGCATGACACCTCATTTGATATGCTCCCATTTATTCAGGATGTGAGACTGTGAGGAAAAAGCTGGCCTTTTCTCCAATGTCAAGGTGATAAATATAATTTCAGCACCCACAGAGGTTTTGCTTTGCAGGGACTTGAATAGGCAAGTGGGAGGTTAAATCCATTGAGAGCCTTCAATTTTAAGGGATTTGTATTTCAGAAAATGGTCAAAGTTGATTATTTGGCCCGGGTAAGCATTTTCATATCCGTGAGCACAGAGGATGAGAATGAATAATGGAGTATAATGCACTAGAGAGCCGAAAGATCAACTGAGAACTTCCAAGAGTTTAGCCATCATGATCATTAAACTTCTGCATCTATAGTCATCTAATGGGGAGCAGGGGTTTGGGAACACCAATACACGGAGTGCTGATGTCAGGGTGTTGGATGATCATAGGTACAAGATTAAGATGCTGCTAAAAATATCCTTTCTACCAAAGAGCCCAGTTCAAATCATCTCTCCATGGTAGAGTTTTAGAGAGGTAAATCTGAGCCGGGCTTGTGTTTATGGTGTGTGTCATCAGACATCAGACGTCAACAAAAAAGTGAAACGTGGCACCGTACTCTTTTGTGTACTGACAACAACAAGCACAAAGTGCTTTGCTGCAGAGGATTCGGCATCTATTAACTGGGACAGGTCCTGAGAAGAGCAACTTCCCCAAAGGTTTTTTTTTTTCCCTTGATGGCACGGAGAGTTTGGACAAAAGGGAAAATTCTGCTTTTGAAGCCCTTTGAGATTCTTTAAAGACCATGTGTGAAATGGAATCGAGTTAGGTCACAAGTCAAGTTATTTCATATTATACAATAAAAAATAAATAAATGATATTTTGTAAAATAGTCATTTTTCCAAAGGGGGATCTGGCAAGTGACAAACCCGAAAGTGTGACGTTATCTAAAGAAAAGCAATGGCAGAGCTCAGTTGGAAATCAACTCAGAAAGCGATATTTCAAATGTTTTCATTGCCTCAAAAGACTTTTGTGTTTTCCCGTCATATCTTTTTAGCACCGGGGTGTCACAATCAGTTTTGTCGAGAGCCACTTTGTAAACGCGGCTTCCCATGGAGGCCTGATATGATGGTGAAACCAAATAAATGATTCATCGTCCCATCAATTTATCACATATTACTCCAAAAATTAATAGGTTCCGAAGTTTGAAATCAGATGTCAACTATAGCAGTTTCTTCAATTATTTTTCACGTTATTGTGAATCTTTTTTTTCAAAATCTCTATCTGCCTTGAGTTTGACACCTTTGTTTTAGCGTTTGTGCCTTCTGTGCTTACCTGCTCATACAATATCCCTACATAAGCATCATTGTATTCCTGCTGCTTGTCAGGGGAAGGAGCGGAAAAAGGTTCTTTTGACTCCTGAGTATTTTTACAAAAAAAGCAATTTGACGCCTACCCAAAAGAAAAGCCAATCGATGGACCTGGAGCTAAGCGACAGCGATGGTTACGAGCCACTGTAGGCACTGATGACATGGCGGCGGAGAGAGATGAGCTAGTTCACTAAAGAGGCAGTGTTTTGAAAATCATTTGGTAACTGTTCAGATTTGACGAGACAATGAGCAACAATCTTCTGTCAAGTACATTTAGAGGTTGTTGAAACCAAAGCGAGCCGCACGACAAAATTATTTCAGCCTGTAAAATAGACACGCAACAGCAAATGTTGAGACATGGCAGTGAAAAACTCCACCTAAGAAACGTGAACAGAATTATTTCATATATACTTATCAGTAATCAACTAAATATTGAAAAAGATAAGTAGATAACGCTGACCTGCTTTGATGGTGGTTGCAGAAATCATAAATTGGATTTTCGAGGGATTTTATTTTAAGGCCATATCACCCAATGCTTGGCTGATGTGTGCAAAGAGGGGACCACTTGGGGTTATCGTACCAATCTATAGATTTCACGTAACGCCAGTAAACAAAGACCAGCGGCTAAGAGGGCTTTATTTCTTCACAATAAACTTAATAGCAGTGTGCCAGATGAGACAAATCCTCATAATGAGTCCAAATAGTTTTTTGAGGAAATGATCATGATGGGGAAAAAAAAAAAGGCATGAAATTCTCTTTAGAAATGAGGTTCTGCATATTAACAGTAATACAGCAAATTAGTTCGAGGGATTGTGAATATTTAATTTGCAATTTGATTTACAATGTGAGTACTAGAAAATTTAAGTTAGGGGCAACTGTGTCCTAGTAAAAAAAGAAAAAAAATGTTACTCTGGAGCCTACATGGGATACTTATTATAAAATTTGCAAATTGTTTATTTGTAACTGAGCTTTGCCATATGCCACTGAGTGGAAATAGTATCATGTTGTGGAAAACATGGACGATGGCGAGAGTCTGCTGAGGCTGACATTTCTTACATCAGCCTGCTCAGTGAAGACAAAGGTCTTTTTTCCAGCTGTCTGTCGGGGCCCAGGACTCTCTTTTCCTCTTTCGCCTTGCAGTGACAGACAAAGGCAGTCCGACACACGCCCCAGTACTCTGCAAGTACAGATACGGCACTTGAATTTTCATCAGGCCAGCCTCTCTGACTACTTGACTGACGGACAGACGGATGAGGTGTTCTGGAGTCATTCAATAATTTAGACACCTTCTCGCAACAGCTGGTCCACAAAGTCGACTCAAAAGACGAGATCTGCTTCTTAACTTCATCAGTCCTTCCAGCGCTCTCTCTCATTTTGCATTATTGACCAATGCGAGCTGTAATATATTTTGGTTCACGGCTGTTATAGCACCATAACTCTGCACTGCGGGCTAGTCGGGGCTTGTCATTATGGACGTAATGCTTTTTCATGAGAACTGAGCTCTCAGTGTAATATGACTTTTTTTTTGTTTTGTTTTTTTACCCTTTGGAGTGAATTGGTGCGATAACAACCTGCAGAGAAATTGGCCTGTGCAAGAAAGGTGCAGCAAATTGGCCGGGATCAGATGTAGAGTGCGTTTGGTGTCATAATATAAGCTTTCCGGCTGTAATCTCTTTGCGGGAGCCGAGCTTTCGCGTTATCCCTGGGAGACCTACAGCACCGACTTCACTGCGCAAATGACACCGAGCTTGTTTCCATTTAACAGGATGCTGCGAGCCCTTAAGCAAGAGCCAAACCCATTGGCGGGCTCCCTATGTTTAGGTTTAGTCCACTTAGGGGGATAACAGCAGTCATCCCACAGGTCTCCAGGCAGTTACAGAATCTGTTCTTTAAAGGGGGGGGGAAAAATAAAACATGCCTGCTGATTCTTGAAAGAGGCAATTGGAAAAGAGTTCAGAAATTGTCATTTTGTTATTGCGCTGCGGAAAAAAAAAAAAAAGCCACCAGGACTGGAGATGCACGCTTTGCCAGCCAAAATCTGTTTGTATCAAAGTAATGAGCCAGAGGAGACTGGCAATTAGGAGTTTACTTCCATTTATCTGTCTACTCAGAGAAATGCAAACGGAGATGTCGGCTAGGCTATTAAGTTATTTGAGTGAGAGAAATTTTAATTGGTTTCGGTAATGCTCACTGTTGATTCGGAAGGAGAGCTGCTGACCAAAAGCAGCCATGGTCTTACAATCCCGCAGGCGGTTGTGTTATTTCTTTAAAAGTCTTTATAAAGTCGTTATTGTTCTTTAGTGAGGAACAAATGGGAGTTTGTGACAATGTGTGCTCGCACAAGTGTGGCTGCCCGCTTGCAAAGCACATACTGTACGTGACCGATACCCTTGATCACGTGCAAACGCATTAGCAGCGACCTGTCAAAAAATGATTTATTGTCAGTATTAATATTCTCTTTGTGATTGCTGCGCGTGATCTGATGAAGGCCCCCGAATTCAGATAATGTCTTTCAATAAAAAGGCAATGCCAAATCCATAACATAAAATCTGTGACTTTATGTCTCTGTTGGTGAGGATTATTGGATTTGTTGTCACCGATATTGTTTATCCCTCTCACTCCTGCAAAAACAAAAAAATCCTGGCATTGACTCAGATCTAGCGTGTGATTTACTGCTTGTCGCTCCGTTTTGTCGGTCAGTGCCAAACTGTGATTAAAGGAACGAAAGAAAGAAAAATCATATGACAATTTACTGCACACACCTGCACAAACAAGACACGAGCTATAAGAACAATTATGTCTCATCAATGTTAATTAGTTTAGTGATGTTTATTACAGTATTATTGTTGTGATTTGCAATGGTATTATCCTGCTTCGCATCAGATTGTGAGGTGTGTGCCTGATTTATAAGCTTTTCAGGGACAACTCACAACAAGCGGATTCCAGTATGATGAAGTGCACTTGTGTGTGTGACACTGAACACAGAAACATGTTGTTCGAAGAAATACCGTGTTGACAGTTTGTGTGTACGCGGTTTCATCAATGAAAATTATCAAATGGAAGCATTTGCGCAGCAGCTCTTGGATGTCACAAGATCAAGGCGGGCCAAAGCAGTGCCTCGTGCTGTGAGGTGCTGACATAAGCGTCAGCTTTACAAATCAGAGTCGGGGGGGTAGGCTGACATTACAAACTGGTGGGAAAAAAAGGAATGTATTTGAAGTCGCTGATCCTTACATGTGTACCACTCATTTGGAAAAGCACAAATTGCTTCTGACGTCTAAAGACGTTCTTTAAGATCTGCTGTTGGTCGTCCTTTATCGCTGATTAGATTTTAGTTCCACTAGAAGAACCTGTGTGCTCTTGTTTGTGAGGTAGAGGCAGATTAGTGCTTGCCTCACCTCAGCAAGGCTAAATAAATTAACCTAGTTTGGAGACATTGAAACAGGAACTTGCGAGCCTCCACTATCCAGTCTGTGAGGGATTGCGGAATCAGAGATTAGCTCGGCTGCTTACTGCACCATTTCACGTCTTCCTCATGTATTTTAACAGGAATAAAGGCTATTTTGATTTATTGGATTAGGTCTGATTAACATTTCCCATTTTACACATGCGGCTATTGTGAAAGTGCTACATATGTAAAGCTGAATTGAGTCCATCATTTATTATTTTAATACATCAAATTGACGATGCGATCTTCATTGTGTGAACAAGTCTGACATGTTTTTGGGTCTCCTGAAAAGTGCTGACTTTGAAGAGACGAGGATTCTACCTGACATCAGTGACATTTTACGTATTTTACCACGTTTTTCTTTTTAATCTCACCTCCAAATGACCAGGCTTGTGTTAAAAATCAAAAGTGGCCTTTCAGCGAATCCTTTGCACGAGATGGTGACGGTGTACCTAATGTGACTATCGAGTGTGTGTGTGTGCGTGTGTGTTTGTGCCTGTGTTGTTTAATCATCATGAAGTCTGATAACATCTTCAATCGCTTGCGACATTATTGTTTTGTGCTTTCCTTTCCTTTTATCTGGGTAGAATTTCTGCATCAGAAGCTATTGTAGCCAAGGGCTTTTCTGCGTGTTCATATATATTTGTAGGACAGAATAGCAGAGATTCTACCAGATGCCTTATCGTTTTTTAAACTCTCTCCATTTATTAGGTGGGATCTGCGTGGCCCAGTCTTGGAAAATCCCGCACAACCCCAAGATGGAGGATTATGACAAAGCCATCCAACAACTGCTGGAAACTCAGCACTCCAGGGCAGTCGTCATCTTCGCCAATGAAGAAGACATACGGTGAGCGGCGCTGAGCTTGATGGTGTCCTCCGTGCTGCTCGGGCGTGCTGATGACTTGCCGTGTTCCACTTCTTTAATCTCTGAATGGCAGATCCCGAAGACAAGATTTCCCATGCATGCGGCACGGCATGTCTGTTACACAAAGATGCTTTTACAAACACAAAAAGACCTACACAGGGAATACAGATCATAACTTGTGTCAAATACACTTCCCCGCAGGGAAATGTCAGCACAAAGAAACACACAGTCAAATATTTACTACAGTGCTTGTTTTTTCTTGAAAGTGAAGAACACAGAAATTCTTGATTAAGTGACAAGGGTCTCGACAATTGACTACAGCCACCAGTCCGGGCTCGAGCCTTCCCGCGCTGAGTTTGCATGCGCTCCGCGTATGAAAAGATGGATGGATGGATGGATGGATGGAGGGAGGGAGGGAGGGAGGGAGGGAGGGAGGGAGGGAGGGAGGAAGGGAGGAAGGGATGGATGGATGGATGGATGGATGGATGGATGGATGGATGGATGGATGGATGGATGGATGGATGGATGGATGGATGGATGGATGGATGGATGGATGGATGGATGGATGGATGGATGGATGGATGGATGGATGGATGGATGGATGGATTACACACACACGCACACATTCTAAGCAAAATGTCCTTGCAGGGGAGTCCTCAATGCCACTAAGAGGGCCAATCATGTGGGTCATTTTCTATGGATTGGATCTGACAGCTGGGGGGCCAAAAGCAGTCCCATCCACCACCTGGAGGATGTAGCAGTGGGCGCCATCACCATACTGCCTAAACGCTCCTCTATTAAAGGTATTCACACGTGCCGCCCTACATGCATCACACGTGTCGTTATTGTCACAAGCTTTCAAGTCAGCTTTCTCGACAGGACCAGCGCTTCAGCTGCCGCTATTTGTTTTCTATTTAATTTCTTAACATTTGTGCCATGTTGAGGGATTACAAGAGATTTGAAATCGTCAAATAAAGTTTAGAACGATGAGTTTGTTGATACTCCAATTCACATGATCATATGTGATGAGGTTTGAACGATCGCAAGAATTAAAGTCCTTATGTCTGTTTCTTATCCTTTGACAAATAAGCCCTGGAGCCTACTCTCACCTGAAATCTATGTAAAGTATTGCACAGATAGTTTTCTTTTGAACTTTCTGCATTCATACATCCTAACCTGGCTTCTAATTTATTGTAAAGTATTTTTTTTATTGGCAAAATACCATATTAAGACTAACAATATTCAATGTGCTATATCAGAAATTAAGTATTCATTTAACGTCAGGTTTATTATTGGGGTGTAATTATAGTTGTAGAGGTACTACTTTGCAGCCTGAGTACCTTTATGAAGGATTTATAAATTGGCCATAATTAGTTTGTGTACACCATATATCAAGACCTATTAAAAGCGTGAGAAGTCATGACCTACTGTTTGCCAAATAGTGAGGCTAAGATTAACTTTGCCGCTTTGCCCCTTTTACTTATTGATGCAACGTATTTCCTGGCTCATTCAAACGTAAGTGTGGAAATAGTCAGCCGTCACTTATTAACTTAGCTTCAGTAAGTATTAACAAGTGTAATCTGGAGCCTATTCCAGCTGTGGAATAATAATGGTAGTGTTGTGAAAAAAACAACACAACTTTGTAGAACACATTAGTATTTTTTAACCGGGTCTTTTTCCTTTTGCTTTCTTGTTCACCCATCTGGTTGAAGTTAATAGTGTTTTTTCTTGTTTTCCAAAAATACTAAACTATGACTTGGGAAATAATGCTATGATAAAGTTGGGATTGACAAGAGGGACGCTTAGTGCCGGTCCTGGACTGAGCCAGCGATTATGTCACCATCAACCTGACACAGCCAAAGTTTCCTTAGCGGTTCTTGCGTTGATAAACAAGCCGGCTTGCAAGAACTCGTGAATTCACCACTGACCGTACTACGTACCTCAGTAATATAGCTCAATTGGCGCCCCAATCCTGGAGATCTTTGTAAAGACCGAATATCAGTCACAGCCATTTTATTAGATCTTACTTGATTTGGCATTTGCACTTAATCCTGTGGCGACTGGTGGCCGTTACTAATGTTGCAACCCCACTCGCCAGTTGGTAACGACAATAGGTGTGTATGTTTGGTACTGCACATGCAGGCTTTTTTTTATTGCATGCTTGTAAAAACAGTGAAAGCCATTGAAAGATGGTGAGAATTTTACTGGTGGTGTCAGCTTTATATAAGATGTTCTGTTTCCTCAGAAAATATGATCGCATGTCTAGTGCAGCTTTAAAAGCACAACTTCACTTCGCATATCTGGATCATCATCTCCCTCATGCGCCACAAACTCAAACATTAGCATATGATTACTCTACACTGCTAGAATTGATTGCCAGACATTTCATGCATTTTAAGGCAGACTTTGTCGTAAAATACAATATGTTGATTTTCCTCCTCGACACCCTGATTGCCAAACAGGTCCCGTCTATTTCTGCTTCGGTTGGCAATTTTGTCCAATGACGTTTCACAGTCTTCAGAGAATAAAGATGTCCTTGATGCATATGCACTGTATGTTTGGCAAGGTGGAAGGGACCAAGGTCACATTGCTCACTGGGGCTTCTCTGTAGATTTTATGATGCATGGAAACTCATCTGAGTCATTTTTTCCCCCCAAACCTAAAATAAAAGGAATATCAAGTTAAAATGAATATCAAGGCTGAGCTTGAGGTTTGACTAATTTTCTTTCACACCATTTTCAGTTGATATTTGTATCTTAAATGTTGTCAAATGACCTTTCATTGTTTCTTGTAGTCAGAGGTGGATACATTTACTCATATTGAATTCTTAACTTAAATAATCCCTTTTTGCATATTCACAATTTATAATTCTTTCTTTGACACTCAGTGTGGCTATGTTGGGATTCTGTTGGTAATTATTTCAAGAAATTTTAATTTTGTCAGTTGTGTCACATTACTCGCCTCTGCCTGTAATGAATATCATTTCCAAATAAGGAAAAATGACATTTTCCTGCCACCTGCCACTGAAAGGGAACATTCTCAGATATTGGCATTATGTATTGCATCCTATGAGCCACTAATAATCGGAATTGAGTGTCCTTTTGATTTTCGTTCCGTTAATTAGGTGAGCCTGGCCTAAACAAATGGGCTCTATGGAATGCCATAAGGTTATGATCAATCCACTTGACATCATCAGTCAGAGGTCTTCTGACAAGAAATTGATATGGATCACCCGGGTGCCATTAATCGTTCCCACCCACGCACGACTCAGATGATATATGACACAATAACAAGGAGGTCAACAGAGACTTTAATATTTGAAATTGAATACAGAAATATGTTTTCATCAATCAATTGTGGATTCTGTCATTTTAGTAAAATTCATTGGATTTAGCAGTGCTCCTGTCATACAATTGCTTCATACAAAGGCACATTAAAATGACCTTTTAATCCGCTGCACGCTTTCAAACAATGCCCGGTGGCTTCAACGATGTGGAGAAAACAGTTCGGAACGGTGGGAATTTACAGCTTCAAGAGAAAGTGTATGGCATATTTCTGTGCTATTCATTATGCATCGTGTACTTTTTTGATTAGTGCCATTTCCAAGGAGAGGAAAGTAATTTGAGTTTCTTAGCACGTACAAAGAAAAATAGACAAGCCATGGTCAAAGTTTGATGAGGCAGCGCTTGCTGGTTAGCTTCCAGCACCTGGTGGCTTGAACTGCACCATCACCACCACCACAGTGCTCCGCTTCATTTCCTGCAGGTTTGAATTGGAGCATAATTGGGCCGGAACTGAGGCTTGCTGTTCTTTCCTTCCTTCTTCCCAGGGTTTGATGAATACTTTACCGCACTCACCCTGGAGAACAATCGTAGGAACGTTTGGTTTGCTGAATTCTGGGAGGAGAACTTTGACTGCAGGCTTCTCAGTGCATCCAAGAAAGAAGACACTAGTCGGAAATGCACAGGTACCTACTTTTGTTTCTGTAACATGCAATCAGCCTTGGTCAATTTTAAATTCTTTACAAGTCTCATGTTGCACTGAAAACTATTGTTTGTCAAAAAGTAGTGCGGTTAAAAAGACAGATGTTTTCCCTGGCGTGACAAATAACTGTGAATCATGACTGTGATCACACAACTGATAAGAATTAATCGTGATTATCATTTGCACCGTAATGGTGCAGCCCTGCTTTGCATCAGAAGCTGCAGATAAACATTGTGTTCGCTCCCTCTCATTGCAGCCAAAAACTCCAGCAGCGGGTGTTTGTGCCCAGCGGGTTGACGCAGAGTTATTATTGGAATAATAACAACGCATCACATCACGTGTCTAGGTCATTCTATAGTTACACTGTCTGCCCCAGTGACAAATATCCTGCAACTCTTTTAGCCATTTTCTTTATGTTCCCCTGTGACAGCACCAGGCTGTTTATCCACATTATCATCATTTGGTGCCTTGAATAATTGATATCTGTCAGGTTCATTTCAATATTTCACTTGGAATTGCAGGGTTGATTTGTTTAAGAAGTTATTGCGCAGTGTGTCTTTTCTGCGTGTGCGTGTGTGTCACAGAGGACAGGAAGATGTACATCATATCGGGCGCTCTCATTGTAGATGGCATACATATTCATTTAAATTTAGTCAGTGTGCCACTATGCATGTATCCATCTTTGTATTTGTTATTATAATGGACCATTATTTCAAAGTTTCCAAAATCTACTCAACAGTTTTTTTTTTTTTTACTGATTCATATGCCAGATCTTGGGGAAAACATTATTTGAAGTGATACTGAGCATTTCTTCAATAATCTAGAACATTGACTTTAATGTCATCAAGACAGCAAAGATATTTTAAATTTATATTTATCACACAATTTCTTTTTAACTCGGGATTTGGCCGGGGTTTGAAGAATGTGAGGTTTGTAGATACTAGTTGTAAATGTTTAACATCCAGTGAAATGTACCTTGGAACCATTTTTTAGGCTGTTTAAGACAACGTTAATAATAATAATAATAATAATTATTATTATTATATTAAATAGTAGAGATTTGTCTTGACATTTTCTTGCCACTCAAGTCAATCCAATCACTTGATATTGAGTATGAGTTAATAACAAAGATGAGCTTTTTGCAAAATCTCGAAGATAAAATAATGCATAAAATACATTTTCCAGTTTTCAAAATGTTTTCTTTTTCTTGACAGGATTCCAAGAACATGAACGATTGAGCTCTAAAGTGAAAATGTAAACATAAACAAGAGGGTCACTTTTGTTACAGGCTCATTTTTCAAATGCTGCTTCAATAACAGCTGAGATCTGCCCTCTTACTGAATACTCCAACACAAAAGAAGACTTTCTTTTTAAAGCAGCTGAGATCATTCCTCTTATTGAACAGTTGAACGAAAAATACTATTTTTAAAGTGCTAATTTTCAAATGCTTCTTTTAATAGCAGTTTTTAGCTGAGATCTTCCCTCTTACTGAAATAATTTGACAAAAGTAAAAATACTTTCTTTTTAAAGTGCCAAACATCAAACAAATAAATTAAACATTGCTGCAAATAATAATTAAGATACAGACCTTCCTTCTGGAACCCATATTAAGCCATCTATGGGCATCTTCCTACTCTGTAGGTCAGGGGTGTCAAAATAAATGTTGTTGTGGGCCACAGCGTATTTATGGGTTCCCTCATTGGGCCATTAATGACCTAAATAGAAATGGATGGCCCCTCATACTATCACATACACACAACAGAATCCAGTGATAAAAAAATTCAACAATTTTCTAATTTATTTTGAAAGTAGGATTGTGACAAAAATTATTGCAATACCTCACTGTATTTAAAAGGAAGGCAATTTACAGTTTTGATATTTTTAATAAGAAACATTGAATTGATACACATGATTTGCCTTTGCAGGCGGCATAAAACAATGTGGTGGGCCCGATCTGACCCCCAGGCCTTGAGGTTGACACCTGTGCTTTAGGTGATAAAGTGGGTCATTTTTCTTGTGATAGCAGTTTTGATTCTGACTCAATCTTCAACAACAGCAATGTCACTGCAATCCAAAGCGTCAAGATTTTGTCCTAGTTCTGGGCTGCAAATACAACAGCCTGCTACTCTCGACATGTCCCAAAGAGGCGTTGTCGGTCACAATAGCGACACCTTGATTTGGTCTAGAAAGTTTCAAATCTGTGACAGCTCCCTTTAGGTACGTCTGCTACATATTCTCTTAAAGTGGGCTAGTCTGCAAGCCAAAATAGTTCTAGTCTTGCGAGATCTCGTCATATCAGATCTCGTCCCATCCTTATTTTGGACATTAGTATATTAGTATAGTATAGTTGGGATAGTTGGTTGATTCCTATCATCTACACTATTGATTAATTGCCTGATCCATTGCAACCAGTGGGTCCCTGGTTTGCATGTCCAAATATAATTCAGTCATCTATTTAAAGGTACTATGTCAGATCATTTGTTAACTAGTACGGCCTCAATATACTTTGTAATGTCTTCCAGCTTGCTCTGACTGTCATTTGTGCAAGCAAAATGTTTCCACATCTCTCTCCGTGCCTGTTTTTCTTTAATGAGCTGCAGCAAAAACTTGTGGAGGAAATGCCCCTCAACTGAAAATGACACCATCAGCCATGATTGAGACAGCTCTATTAAATACGGTATAATTAAGGCAAAAAAAGGACAAAATGTAAACTTGCACGGACTTCCCTCACTAAAACCTGAATTTAATTGGATCCTAAATTATGTCCCTTATATTGTGTAAAAAAAAATGTGGAGAAAAAGAATGACCCTAGTGACTTTTGCACATTACTGTATGTATATCCTAATGAAGGAGAAGCAAGGAACGCCTTGTGGCTGAGGAGTAATTTCCTTTGAAGTCGCTCTATTAAAAAGTTGGTGATGAGAAGCCAAGAACAAAGACAGAGGATTCCAAAAGACGGGCCAATGAATGCATCAAAAACATGCACAACGTAGGAGGTGTCCTGAATGGCCCACAGCACTAATGTCGATTTAGTGTTGCCATGGCAGTGACAGAGATGCGGATCCCCTCACTGTTAGGCAATCCACCATTTATTATTCATAAATTATTTTGAAGTTGCTAGTTAGTGATGAAATAAAATGACTTCTTATAGTTGCTTCAATGAAAACATACGGAATGCCCCCTCCAAGCTGTGTTCTGTATGCAGGCCAGCCGGCAGCAGCATTCTGTTTCTTCATTTTCAGATATTCCTGTTGAAATTCCCAGTGTGTGGCTGTCCTCACTTTCATTAATATTTTGGTTCAAGCCCGAGGACCTGCTTCCTAAACATCCGTCTTGAAGTTTTTTAGCAGCGCATTATATTCCCCACATCCCTTCATGATGGAGTCAGCTCTGTTCTGTGGGAGTCCTTTTTATTTGGGTTTGAAATTACAGTGGAAATGACAGCAAGCGGAATGAGTACTTATTATGCCCCCGTATTTGTTGTATTATCATCTTTGTGGTAGCTATAATGGTAGTGTTGTGATGCATGCTCATATTACTTAAACTCAGGGTGCCAACAGTTTGACAAGCACGGTCCATGGTGCATTCATTATCTACGTGGGTGATGCTGGTAATGTGGGACGCTGTATTAATCTTACCCCCATGCACGTCGACGCTTATGTTAGTGTTTCAAAAATGACTGTTTGCCCAAGAATTTGCTTTTCTTTTTTTGTATTGTGCGGCGTATTTCATCATGTGTCAAAGATAAAAGATGCACGTCCACGCTATGCACCACCCGTGAAATGATTGTAAATGACTTTTATTCTTCTCTCGATCTAGCTAGGAATGCATAGTGTAACCGTGAAGGCCGTGTAACTGTTTTGATAGCTTCTTTCTTTATATCTCAAGTCTTATTTGCGAACGTCAAAACCAAAACGGGAAGCTTGTGTGGCTCAAGTGCATGCATATAGGTCACTCTATGCTTATTTCTTTGATTCTTGTTGGCGGTAATATGTTAAGTTCGGTGTAATGGACTGAAATGTCAACATTGATTGTTTTTGACCTCCTTTTCTCAAGCAAGTCTGCTGTGCCCTGTTAGCATCTGCAGTCAAATTAAATTGTGTAACGAGTTGTGGCACTAATAGTCATTGTGCCTGATTTAGGAAAGGTCTGTGTATTCAAAAACAGGGCACCTAAACTGATGTAGAAGATGATCTACTAATCTGGCGCACCCGGGAATGGCAATATTGCTGCACAGTTCACCGTGCATGCTTTCGAAATTCAATGAATGTCACTCGCACGTTATAAAAAATAAAGGTTTAAAAACAAATTCTAAAATATTAAAGGTAAACATGATGTAGTAAACTTGGTATAACGGAAATGTACCTAGGCACTGATTCTTTCACATACCACAAAAGGAAGTCCACATGCCACTAATGGCACTTTGAGAATCAATGGTCTGTGGAGCCAGTCGCAAGGTGTTCTGCATACTTTAGATGTAGTATTTGAATTTTGGAATGTGAACTACTCCATGAAAAGATCATATTTATCGTATTTTCCGCACTATAAGGCGCACCTAATAACCTCCAATTTTCTCAAAAGCCGACAGTGCGCCTTATAATTAGGTGCGCCTTATATATGGACCAATATTGAGCCACTACAGCAGGCGTGTCCGAAGTCCGGCCCGCGGGCCAAATGTATAAATCTTATATATGGACAAAGTTTTAAAATGGGCCATTCATTGAAGGTGCGCCTTATAATCCGTTGCGCCTTATAGTGCGGAAAATACGGTGACAATATATCCAAATTGGGCCTCATATCCTGAGGTGTGAACGTAACCTTAATCACACCAACAATCACCAACATCACACACTATTAGATTCATCGAGCGCCCGCTATTTGGGATCTTAGTAAACCAGGAGCTTTGTGTTGATGCTTGTCCGCCAATGGCGTCATCAGCTCTTCAACACTGAGGGTCAAAAATGGCATCTTTGGAAACAAGAAAAATCCTGAAGCAGCTTGTGCATTTAAATATTCATGTCATGTATGCACGGCAGGTGGCAAAACCTTTACAGCAAGCCATAGTGAAAGGGCAATGCACTGTGAGGCGAACGTAAAAGAGCATGAAGCCAGAGCAGTCTCTAAAGTTCATTGGGATTTTTATCACCTTGTAGATGGCACCGATGAGACCCATTGTTAGCAAGCCATTACAATGTAGGACAGCACATTAATGCAATCTGCTGGCTTGCTCACAAACATCACAGCCTGATATTTGGCAACTTCTGCTTTTGGAAACTAAACCCGTCTTTTTCATGCACCACGCCACATTGTCTCTTTTCAGTGTAATTCCCTCCAAATCAGACTTTAATGTACTGTCAGCAAATTATAAATCGAGGAAGGGCTTGGGAGTGGAGACGATAGTGGGAGCTGACCTAACATCTAATGGTTTGTGGTGTATTTACTAGCTCTGAGTGCTCTTCCCACAGGCCAAGAACGCATCGGGATTGACTCCAAGTATGAGCAGGAAGGGAAGGTGCAGTTTGTGATCGATGCGGTGTACGCCATGGCCCACGCGCTGCACAACATGCAGAGGGACTTATGTCCCGACCATCCTGGCGTCTGTCCTCAGATGGAGTCCGCCGAAGGAAAAACTTTGCTCAAGTACATCCGCAATTCCAGCTTCAACGGTGAGTAAGACTTTCAAGGACATTATTGATGGAGGCGTAAGCGCCGCAAACAGGTTCAAGTCAAGCAAGCATTTGTTGATTAATATACAAAGATCCCACTGCTTTGACCTTTATTAAGCTGCTGAATATTTGATGACAAACTGCCGTGAAAAATACATGATCTTGACTTTCACTCTATAATTATGTACTAAACACTAAGTATGCCCCATTATATGCATTAGAAAATACACGGGTTAATGAATGGGTTAATATGGATGGGTTAATGGGGGAAAAACACCCATCAGCCTGGATATTAGCAGCACAGTAAAAGGGGTCATCACGCTATTTTGTTAATTAAAAAGAAATGTGTCCTTGTAAAGAGTCTCTTCATTAAGGAGCTTGGAGGCGTTACCAAGATAGCCACCAAGACTTTTTGAGAAACAACAACTTCAAACTGTCATTGTGTCATGACAATATGTAAAAAAATAAAAATAATAATATAAAGTACGGGCCAAAGAACTAAAAGGAGAAATAATTTAATATAATCATTATATATATATATATAAATATATACGTATATGTTATTGCATCTTGTATAAAAAGACAAGAGCATAGCTAATTAATGGATCCATACTGAGTGATCAGCTCATGGTTATTCATGAACCAACTTTGACCACTTTCTTCTTGACTTGTTCCTGATTACTCCTCAGCAAAGACACCGAGCTGCTCAAAATTGGTAACGACTCATTAATTGCTAATCACGTTAAGATCCCCCTCCACTTTAAGTGTGCCTCCACTCCATGTTCAAACATGAGGCATCAGCATACCAAATAATGTTTGTGTAGTTGTTCACATTCACCCGCCGTAGCGGGATTTAGCTGAGTTCATCTCCCAATTCAAGGTGTAAATGACTTGTATTATCATGACAACACTTTCATGATGTTTTGCACTGGATCAAATTCTTGGCCTTTAACAAAATGTTTGGATCGCCGCAGAAACAGTGGTCAAAGCTCAGCCATTCATTAAAAGTAGCCGACTGGTTTGATGACGGAAGCTGAGCCGTGAGACAGAGGATGGAACTCTGTTCTTTTCCTACCTTGTTTTTTTTCCATCAAGACTGACAGCCACCCTGCTGAAAAAGAAATGGGATGCGCCCCAAAGTCTCTGTCGGCTTGACTGTCTTGTGCTGTGGTTTTCTTCCATTTGTTTTTTCTGTTGAATATCTAATTGAACATATATATTTTTTATATTATACCTATTCCAATATTAAAAAAAAGTATTACGTGCAGTTCTCTGATTGGTTTACCGCCCTGGTCGACGTATTTTACGTACAACGTAATGTCCTCTGATTGGTTCATTGGGTCTACATATTACGTCTACATATTGGACTCGCACTCACACTACACACTAAACACGGCAGCCACACAACAGCATTCACAAATTTTGGAATTTGGTCCACATAAAAGGCGCACCTTATTAAAAGGCGTGCCTTCGGTTTTTGAGAAAATGAAAGGCTCTTAAGTGCACCTTATAGTGCGGCAAATACGGTATATTGATTTTTAATAATAACAGTTTACAATTTAGCTAAAGGCACACTGATCAGTTATTTTTCTTTACTCCAACAATCAGACTGACATAAGCTGCTTCACTCGCATCTAGAGATCACCTCTTTGGATATCATTAAATCATCTCCACTTATTCATTGTCAAACATTCCGATCTTGCTTTTGATTTTTCTTCTGCGGTCGGCTCAGTCTCTTTGGACTTGCGTTTGCGTCCCTCATATCTGGATGCATTTACTGCGCTTGATCTTGTACCTTGATTGCGATACCCTACTGTATTATACGTATGAATATATATTGTATTGTTTCCATATGCATATTATGTAATATTAGCTGGTTTCAATGTTTTGGATTGTGTGGTTTTGATAAACAGCAAAACTAATGAATTAACACAAATAATCCAAAAACAAACTAACGGATAAACAAATTGGGTTCGTTCACAAATTAAACGTGCTGGCTGAAGTCTTCAGTCCGTAAACACAGAAAATTGAACTTGTTTGGAAGGAGTGAACCTCATTTGCATCATAATAGATTCACACTTTTAACGAAAGTGGAGGCGGAGATCCGTTTTAATTTTCATGGGGGAGGAATTTTTTCTGTAAAACCATTTTCAGCACTAATTGTAACGCGTATTATTTTTGAGGTTCAGAAATGGTCTTTGAACATTCACAATCACTTCCTAATTATCTATTCCTCATGCCTTTCACTCTTATGAATAGTTCATCAGTCGTATTGGCAAAATCCAACGTGTGATTCAACATGTATGTTTTAATTGCAATAAAATAGGGGTGGTCGATAACCACTTTTTCTCATACCAAATTTATAAATAAATGAATACGAATATTGATGTCAACTACCAAATGGAGTAAAAAGAACGTACAAGAGTGATTCTTGAGAATGCCACAGCTTATGAAATAAAGCTGTGATAGGACAACTGTGATAGGCAGCCACCTCCTTCGCTGTCCAAGTAGAGTGCATCATCTGTTTTGCAAAGTATAACTTGCAGTCACCTAAAAGTGTTATCCGTGTCTTTCACACACTGCCACACAGCTGACATTTTTATAGTAACTACAGACGTACAGCAAAAATACTGGCACTGTGTCGCTGTTGCTGCATCCCTAGAATGAACACTAATGGTTAAAAAAAAGTAAATGTAATAATGCAGGCCAGTCTTGGGAAATTTGTTTCAGACAAGAATGTCAACAGCTCCAGCCCTGTGCGATATCTGTCGGTCTGTCTGTCTGTCTCTCTGTCTGTTTCTCCGCTCTTGATCTTCTGCAATATTTAGGCCGCTACTACAGCAAGTGCTGTACTTAACAATTAATGTCAGTGGCTATTAATGACATCTGCACTGCAGGGCAACAGTGAGCGGAAGAAGAGAACCAAATGCAAGGCGACTTTGAGACCAGAGAAACGAGTGTTTTTACCGATGTGCTGGCATGTCAGCCGGTGATCATTAGAAGCTCGTCTGAGGAACACCGTGTCCTTAGAAATTGGTTGAGATCAGACTGAGCTCTTTAAAAATAAAAAAAAAGAAAGAAAAAGAAGTAGGTATGTGAATTATTTTCCTCAAACTGGCCTACTTTCAGAGGTGCTGGCATTAAAATAACTCTCCCCTATGACAAATGTTATGTGGAATATGTGTGGTGAGAATAATGTTCCCCGCATGAACTAAATACAAAACAGGATGTTCTAAACTCCTGATGTGCTTTCTGTTTATCCAGATGAATACTGACTAAATAAATGCACTATAAATGGCATAATGACAAACCATTAGAATCCCTTTATTTTGTGAGGAGCATCAGAGAGAGATTACCCAGATGACCTTGGACTGGTCACCTGTCAATTACAGAGACATTGTGAATGGGGGCATTAAGTTTAAATTGATTCTGGGCCAATTGCTGGACCACATGATTAGCAATGAGCACAAACTGAATTAAAACCGAAAACTGGTATTACCCACAGAAACCGTGGATAGAGACAGATGTGACCCCATGCCGTGTTTTGTCCAGGTCTCCCATAGTCTTTAGTTTGCTAACTTCATGCTAATGCTACCACACAATGGGAAACGCATAAACGGAGTCAGCGAAAGCATTGTGTACAGTGTTGCCTTGATTTATTTTTCGGTGGATTTACGCCTCTATTGGAATGTTACGAGCCCCCCCTGTGACTCCCAAACAGTTACATTCCTTCTAAATAATTGTTACACTTAATAAATGTTACTTTTAAAATGTAAAATGAAGAATAAATACAAGCTGTGGGCTGCTTGCTCACCTCCCCCCGCCTCCTCTTCCTCAGCAGCAGACCAGTAGTACGTAATGTTATGTTCAATTTTTATTTTTGTCCAAAAATGGCATAACTAGAATCCCGCGGTGAAGTTCAGCCAGATCATGATTGACTCAAAGGCACATTTGAATAACATTCTGAATTCCCCAAAAGAACGTATTTCAAAGGTGCCATTCGGTTGTGTGTGAGAATTTGTAAAGCACTTTGAAAACCATGGTGTCGATAAAAGCACATTTGCCCTTTTTCCATTTATAAGCTGTAAAATAAATAAATATATACAAAAGCACGATACACTGACACAAAGAATACATGAAACAGCTAGTCTGCAAAAGGTAAAATCTGTTGGCCACTGCAACTTTAGGAAGTGCTGAACGTAGTAGCCATTAGCTTTCAGACATTCCGTGTGCGGCCAAAAATGGTTGGGTAACATTGGCCAAAGTGTTGCTGCACATCTTTTCGATTCCCTGTCCACGGGCTAGCAATGGTGTCGGTTCACTGCAATACAGAACATTCGTCAGGGTTCCAATGGGACAATAAAACATGTGAAAATGCACAAGCATTTCCTCTTCGCACGAGTGAATTGCCAAGAGGGTTTTTATTTCACACGAGATGTCACAGAGCCGATGTTAAGTCTTTGTGTTTACATGTAACATATTCCCATTGTAGAAATAAATGATGTGCATGTATTTAACTTTTGTCTAAGTACACCAGCCATAATTCTTTTTTTTTCTTTTTCATAATCTGACCGTCATGTCATCAATCAACCCATTGTCATGCATGTTGCTAATTTTCCAGGTTAAAACACATGATTGTGGATATTGGGTTGATGCAATTCATTTTATTCTGTTATTGCCAAATATAGAGTACTTTATTTCCTTTAAAAAACATTGTACTTTTTTCGGAAGCTGAAACAGATGGATTGCATTTTTATTTGGTGGTGCACCGTGAGATTCATTTATCTTATTTAAAAGGTTATTTTGAAATGAACTCCGTCATTCATTATCATTCAAGCAACACGGCAACCGGTCTTAACAGGGCAATTTTTTTTTTCTTCAATTGTGTGAAGACAAACTTCTGTCAGGGAGATAAAGGCTACAAAGGCTTCAACACTGTCGCTATGGAAGCAGTGCAGGATGAGGGAGCGACTGTCTGTGTGCAGCGTTTCAGAGGGCATTATCAAAGCGAAGATACGTTAGATTGATTGAAAATCCGTTGTCCAATCTCAGTAACCATCTGGGCACATTTTATGGATTTGAGCTCAGCCAAAATCATTCAACTTGGAGTGACAAAGACGGGAGGCTGATTTCAGCCCAGCAAACAGGAGGCCGTTTCTCCCATCTGCCTCCTTGTTCCCGCTCCGACGTTCTCTGTGGCCTTACGGCAGTTGCAAGCCTTTCCACAAGTAAAGGCAAGTGGTTATGTTGCGGTTTAGTGTATTTAGCCCATAACCCGGCGCATTATCTTGTGTACGTGCTCGGGCTGATGTATATTTTAGAGTGTAGGACTGCAAACCTCCTTCTGTTTATATCCCGAGTCACAGTGGTAAGGAGTGAGAGGCAGGAATAGAAAAAAAAAAGGCGAGAATAATGATGTGAGAAAAACACAGCAGTGGATCCCCAGTCCACCCACACCGCTCAGCACAGCACGGCAGCTGCGCACTTTTTCTAAGTCTAGGTTCATTCAGAGCCTGATTCAAATGCATAAATCTTTCATCTTAGACGACACCCTTGCTTAGGAGTCGAATAAGAACATTTGGTTACTCTGAAATATCAGGCAACTGCCAATTGTAAGGAATTTTTAATACGTCTTTTATCAGCGCGCACAGAAATGCCACTTAATTATTTTTGCTGTAAAGCTGTGGCGTGCCAAGTTCCTCGTGTCACATTCTTGACTGACTTTGTGTGTTTGTGTGTTTGTGCATTTGTGCGTGCAATACCGATGTAACTCCTGTCACACATTTGCTCACAGTAGTCCGTGTCTTGCCTACATCTTTACACGCTCTTTCAACAGGTCTATTTTGGTGAAGGAGAGGAGACATCAAAGTGTCTGGCTCCCACGGAATTTATTGTAGTTGTTTGTTTTTTGGTTGGCTTGGACACGTTTCCCTCATTTACTTCACCGTATTTGGTCAAATAAATGTCCGTTTCTACATACTGGACTGTGAAGAGATTGAACCCCATCGTCTCTTTTTAAACCCAAAAAGTTGACATTTTTCATTGAACTCCAAAGACATGTATTGAGATATGCTGATTTAAATGGATATTGGTCAAGCTCCAACATCCGTGCTGTTGGAAATTAATTGCAATCAGAAAATTTATATGCAAACAGTAAGATTGGAGAGTGCTCATAGGGTGAACAAGAACAAGGTGAACATTTGTGGATAATTTTAATTAATGAGCACACGAAGGACCTTCACTTATTTCTGAATATTTCAGATGTTTCCAAGCTTTTTATGTCAATTAATGTCCCACTACGACAGAGTGGATATGTTGAACTAAATTAAGTCCGTCCATACAGATAAAATGATGGTAATTACAAAACAGGAGTGTAAATATTTACTCTGTAATGAATTTCAGACTCCAACAAAGAAAGACAAAACGCTGATCTTAATGTTACATAAAACATTATAAAGCAACTCTTAAAGGTCCCATAGCGCACATTTAAAAAAAAAAAAAAAAAGCCCTTTTCAAGCTATTCCCATTGTTGAAAAAAAAAAAAATTGGAAGATGAGATGGCTGGATTTTTCATTAATATTTCATTTATTTGATCAATTTGGGTTTTGGGAAAAAATAAATGTTGGGTTGCTTTAAACAAAAAAAATGTTATATATAAAATTTGCAAAATATTCTGCTGTAACATGGTCCATGATAAAAGATTTAAAAAAAAATAACAAGATTAAAAGTGTGGAAAATTAGAAATTCTGACAAATTATTCTGGAAGTGAATTTTAATAGGTTGATAGCTCTGTTTATGGTCCTGTTGTATCATCATTGTAAGAATGGCACATTTTGAAACAGCAATTGTCACATTGCAAGTCTGCCTGTATGCAAATTAGAAAGACATTTGCAACACACAACACTGTTAAAAAGCCAAGCCAAAAAAAAAAAAAATTCTTTTCTTCCCAGCCTTTTAGGAACATAACTGGCTTGTTCTTTCACCGGAAACTGACTTTTCCTCACTACTCTTGTCTGGTTTTGTTTTACAAGAGTCTTTTTGGCAGAAACTTTTGTAGAGTGTTCAATGACAAATGCCCTTGGAAAGAAAACTGGAGGAAGATGAAATTCCCCTCTTGCTTAAAACGATGAAAAAGGTGCTGTGGCCTCTCAGTGCCACAAGCTCTATTGTAGATTAAACAAAACCAAAAAAAAAAACCAGTTTTGGGACATATGCTTTTGGTCCTTTTGCTGTACTTTTTATAGCCAGAGCTATGAAGATTCTTAATTCCCAAGCCAAGTGTCATCAGGCTCCCGCTGTCCTAGTTAAAAAATACTATCTCCATTTGTGCTTATGGCCCACTGAACACAGTGGCAAGGTGGCTGATCCTGTCCACACGTAAATCTTTTTTATTTTTTTTATCCTCCCGCCTTAGACTGAGATCTTAAAATGCCCGGTCAACAATTTAGCCCTTATGTTTCAAATGAAGCATGAGCCTTTTCATCTGAGTGCTGTTCTATATTCATTTCTGCAGCGAGGATGTCCTTTGAGGACATGCGTAAACATGTACAGTACTCTCCACGATATAAAAAATAAATACAATTAAAAAAAATAAAAAACAAGGTTGCGTTGTCCTCGTGACGTTAATTAGTGCAATCTTCAGGATTCTGCTTAAAACAGGCTGTTACGCACTGAGAGCAGATGGAGGCCATATGACGCTTTGGCTGACCTGCTTATTCTGCCTCCATATCCTGTTGTTGTCTGCTGTGTGAATGCCATGCATCGCCTCTAACCCGGGGTGCACACTTAGTCAGGTCCAAATATTGGACATGGACACAATTGGCATCTTTTTGCATTGTAACACCACCGCAATGATTTGAAAAAAATTAAATGTGTTTCACTGCAGATTTTTTGGCTTTATTTTGAAGTTACTTGCAAGGGAAAAGTGGAGGAATTGCAATAGTCATGTTTTTTTTTTTTTGCCTCCATTTTTTAAAGTACCAAAAGTAATGGACCGAATGAGCAATCATAAATCAAACTTTTCAATACATAGTAGTTGCAAATGATTTGCACTCAATTGCAGCCTAAAGTGGAATGTGTCAAAGACATCAGCGGATGATGGATTTTATTCCTGCTGATGCTACTACAACTGTCTTCACACTTTCCTGTCAGTTTTCTCTTCAGTGAGTGAAATACATGCTCAATCGGCTTCAGGTCGGGTGATTGATTTTGACATTCCACCTTTTTGGCCTACAAAATGCTTTCTCAGTATGCGTGGGGTCATAGTCCATCTGCACTGTGACGTGCTGATCGAGGAGTCCTGAAGTGTTTTGCTAAATTTGAGCAGATAATCAAATTGCTTGAAATAATTCAAAAGTCATCCTGCTGTTTTTGTCAGCAGTCACATCGATGAGCATGCAAAAGTCTGCAGTCTGCACAACCAAATATTTATCGACCTGACTATCCGTCAGCAATGGTTAGTTTTCACTGACAGCACTTGAGAGCCAGCAAATGTAACCACGAATTGCAGGTGGAATTCTATTTCTCCTGTGGCCACCGCACAGGCTCGATGATGAATAGGAAACAGGTGAGGTGCTGCAGTAGCAGTCAGTAGGGAGATGACGTTCTTGCTTCCAGTTATGGTCAAGTGCAGGATGTAGGTCATGACAGTTTTTAGAGGTTGAAGAAACTCGGGCACCGTAGTATGTCCTTGTACACTACCACACAGCAAGACAAAAGGGGTTACAGATTCACAATTTTGTTTGTTTTTTCCGAATCAAATGCGACACCCTGTCTCACCAATGGCCACCTTTTCTCTGTGTGTACAGGCAGTGCTGCCACCCCGGTTGTCTTTAATAAGAATGGTGATGCTCCAGGACGTTATGATTTGTTCCAGTTCCAGATGACCAACTCCTCCATCCCGGAGTATAAGGCGGTCGGACAATGGGCGGAGAGCCTCCAGCTCAGGGTATGACTATTTCCTGGTAACATTACGAATGCTTAAGCTTTTAGTGTAACTACTCAAGAAAACATCACATAGCTATTTGCTTGCTTATCGTTATAGATTGCGTTTTTCTTTTTTCTGTGTACATTTTCAGAATTCGTAAATGTTCAATTAAGATAACTTGACTATTATTTATTGTTCATTCTTCAGACGAATTTTGGTTTGACTTGCATGCAAAAATTTTAGGTCGCAGATGGCGGCAGTCAACCCGGCTCACTTCACAATAAGCACCAGTTTGACAGATAGTGAACAATTCTTCCAAAAGAAGCTTGAAGCTGTTTATTGCCACTTTCAGTTGTAGTTTACTGCCAAACTAAACATAAAACAAAGAAAAGTATATGTCGTATATTTAAAACAGTGACATAACTATTCCTTAAAGTCTGTAAGCTGAATGCTAGCACAAAATGCAAAATGCAAGGAAAGCATTGACGCTTCATGAGTTATTTGTGAAACTTCGTTTATGTCTCTATTTTACTGCCTCTAAGTGGTCAAGACGCGCACACCAGAATGACTGAAATCCCGTATTTTCCGGACTATAAGTCGCTCCGGAGTATAAGTCGCACCAGCCATAAAATGCCCCAAAAAGTGAAAAAAAACATATATAAGTCGCTCCGGAGTATAAGTCGCATTTTGGGGGCAATTTATTCGACAAAATCCCACACCAAAAACAGTCATGAACGAGCAACAACAGACTAAACGATAGCAACAACAGGCTAAACGATAGGTATGCTAACGTGACAAACACAAACAAAGAGCTGAGAACGGGCCTGACGTAACATATAGAGTGATTAAGGACACCTATTACATGAATAACATGTTTATAAAACCATCAGTGTCACTCCAATTCATTAAATAGCAACAACAGGCTAAACGATAGGTATGCTAACGTGACAAACTCAAAGAGCTGAGAACGGGCCTGACATAACATATAGAGTGATTAAGGACAACTATTACATGAATAACATGTTTATAAAACCATCGGTGTCACTCCAATTCATTAAATAGCAACAACAGGCTAAACGATAGGTATGCTAACGTGACAAACACAAACAAAGAGCTGAGAACGGGCCTGACGTAACATATAGAGTAATTAAGGACAACTATTACATGAATAACATGTTTATAAAACCATCGGTGTCACTCCAATTCATTAAATCCATCGATCGTTCTTTGTCAACAATGGGTGCGCACGGCTGAGGGCGCTTGCGCTTCAAAATATTCCACAGGCTCATATAACGATAGATAAACTATATTTTAAATAACTATAATACAAGCCAATAATATTATCAAACCATCCGTGCACTTTAATTCCATTAAATCCATCGATCAAATTCCTCGTCCTTTGTCAACATCGCCGCGCGTGCGCCCTGACGTCAGCCTCGTCTTTATTCCACAGATCTACTATATAACTATATTGTAGCGTTAACAAAGTACAAGGATAGACGTAGGTTTGGTAAACGGCTCTTTATTAAACAAAACAAACTTCCAAGCGTGTGGCGGCGTGGACTTCCAGACAGACCGGGCGTGCGTAATGGCCATGTCCGAGCCCCGCGCACCGTTCGCGGACAGCCACTCGGCCGAGCGTCGGCCCCCGACTCAGTAGAGACCGGGCGTGCGTAAAAGCCATAATAGTTTTTCAAACCTTCTATGTCACTCCAAATCCTTAATTCCTTCAAACTCTTTGTCCTCCGTGTCACTTAGAAATGATCACCGCTAATGATGGTAGTCCTTGTGTGGGCACGTTTGTATGTAAACAACCGGCGCGCCGCGCTACTGACGTCACTTGAAATAGTAATCCATTGGTACATCACGGTTCTCCAAACTTTCTTTCTGCTGCTCGATTACTGTTTTCAGCTGCATATTTTACAACTTGAAGTTTGTAACCTGCAAAATATGAGTTTCTTTTTGGTGCCATTTTTCTTAAGCCCACCCAGTTGATGAGTCACGGCCAACGGTAAAATTTAGAGCGCCCTCATCCAGTTTCGTCTGAAAATATAATTTTTTTTGGTTGTTTTATCAAATTCAAAGTCTGCTTTATCGTCGATATATTTTTTTATATACTAAGACACACAAAGAGATAGAAATTACATTTCCACTATCCCTCGGTGAGATAGTACACATATGCATACAAGCAACACAAAAAAAACCAAGAAGGCACTAACAATGAATAAATAAGAGTATTGAATAAATGATAAATAAACAAATAATAATAAATAATAATAATAAATATAAGAGGAGCAAAAATGGAGCAAGTGTACATACAGCAGACAGTGGACTTGGATATGGTGCTTTAAAGTGTTAATTGCTTTATTTGATGTTTTCTCTATTTTTTATGTTTTGAATATGTTCAAGATAAAGAAATAAAAGCATGTGAAGTGATCAACTATACTAAAAATAACATGGGAAGTGGTCAACTATACTTGTAAGTGATGTCTTAATGATCAAGTAAAAATTTGTGAAAAAAAAAACATATATAAGTCGCTCCTGAGTATAAGTCGCCCCCCCACCCAAACTATGAAAAAAACCGCGACTTATAGTCCGGAAATTACGGTAGATTAAATGAATTTCCATTCTTTGCCATCGTTAAACATAATTGGGAAAAGAGTATATTGAAGTATGGTCACAGAAAGAATTGAACTGGCAAGTCAATACACCACTGTACATTTCTGAAGAATATTATTCCTTTACTGCTGCATGTTGGAGATAGGCTCGAGTGCGAATGTTTTATCTTTTGGGAAAGTGAAGAATGTTTTTTTGTGAGATGGAAGGACATTGTTTGCATCTTAAATACAGCGTGAGCTCAGGTGCAAACATGTTTTACTAATCGATGTGCAGAAATACCGTGTTTTCCTATTACAAACACAAAAGGGAAGTTTCTCGAGCTGGCAGCAGATAAGACAGATGTCTCACACGCGCATGAGCGCACACACACACACACACACACACACACACACACACACACACACACACACACTTCTGTTTCTCTATCTCATATGAGGACACTACTGACGCCGACTTTCACTGACATACCGGAAATAAGGTGGTAATGTGGTTTCGGAAGTAAATGAGTAAATACATGTATGAAGCAGTCAATACAGTACAGACCTCTGCCAAGACCGAACAATACTCTTGCCATATAGTCTTTATTTCCTAATTTTATATATGACCTTTATTTTCCTTCGTGTTCTTGGAGAAAGATAATGTAAGATGCTGGTCACATGTTTTGAGGTACGAGCATAGTCATAGTACAATCTTAACTCGTATCTCAATGCACTGTTGTAGTTGAAACAAGATTTTCATTAAGCAAACAATTGTCAGATTTGCCTCACAGGGCCAATTTGGTGATTCCACAATAATGTCAGTATTTTTGCTGATGTGTTTGGGTTGTTTTTTTTTTACGCTTATGGTTTTTGGTCATGTTAGTCGATAAATATTGATTCTAAACGGCTCCAGATGATGTGCATGGCACATTTGTGTGCTGATAAACTGTGTTTAAGAATCACAATCATTACAGTTTGTATAGGCCTAGTCCTTTAAAACACACAGGGAATTTGTCTCCAACATTTTTATCTGTCGTAGAAAAGAAGCCACAATAACAAAATGCATGTTTTGGACATAAACACAAACGTACAGAGAGTCATTAGGCAATGTAATGTGCAGTGCAGTAAAATTAATATAAAATTGGAATTTTTTCATGTGAGACACATAAAGGAATAACTTATCTTCTCAAAAGAAGATGCAGAGTCGCAAAGTAACATAAAGTGTTCAGTAGAGTCGTAATACTGATCAAACAGTTATGCAAATGATGCAGAACGATGGAGCTCCGACAACAAATACAGTCGCGGCAGCATGACAGGGATGTGCAAAATTGACAAAGTACCACTATGAAAACGTTAATGGAAAGGGGAAATTAACACTAGTGTGCAATGTTCGACAGCGCCTAGTGACTGACCACCGCAACTAAGGACAGCAGGAAAAGTGAGTGAACAACCTTAGTATTGACTCCATCAAATCTGAAGTCGTTCAACCCCTTCTGTCTACCTGTATGTTACGCCATAACTATAAATTTAAAGCAAATCTTTTTTACAAGTCGACTGACAACTGCAAGATGTCTTACTGCTGCGATAATTTTTTCTCTTCCTTTTACATGGCAGCCATGACTGTATTTCAGCCGTAGATTGGCGGATGCTTTGGAAAAAGCGAGCTTTCAAGTCAAGTGTCAGTCTTTTATCATTTAGGCGTTTGAGGGTCTCCGATGTTGAGAACTGAGTCCTAAATATGCACTCTCTGTGTTAGTCCCTAATGTTTTTTTGATGCTGATTTTTCTGAACACGGTGACACCCGAAATGTATGATCACGCATCAGATGGAATTGAATATACTCCTCAAACGAATCAACCAAATATAACTTGTAAGCTTTCACAGCTTTATAAGATATCGTGATATGAGATTTTATATAATATGATTATTTTCTTTGTATATGAAAGATTTGTAACTGTGAAGAAAATATCATTTTATAGTAACTTCAAATATTTTCTCTTCACCCAAAAGGCATCTGTGGTCAGATTTGAATGCAGTGGTGCAGAGACAGCTGCCGTGCAAACTGTTCATTGCTGCTCACTGACAGAGCACGAGAATTGACGTCAGTGATTCATCTGGAACCTGATCCGTGTTTTTCTTTCATTTTTTTTTTTTTCATAGCAAACATGGTTTGAAAATATCGACACTAAAATGTTGTCGTATCGCCACGTGACTAAGATTACAAACAACACGGCATTTCCATCCAGATGAGATAGCATTTGCATAATTGCTGTCTGGGTCACAAGAATTAAACTTAACGCGATGCATTTCAGAGCACAGGTGGAATAACTTCCGGTGGATGGATATTTGTGGTTGTTCTGCAATGATTACAAACCAAATGTCGCAGTGCAATTATATTTCAGCGCGATAAAAACTGATCCACTTTTCCACGCTTTTCCATCTGACGAGAGCTCATACGAACTGTCAAATTAAGCACTACAGCAAAAACACTAACAGCCACGAGAGTCCAAGGTGTCAACATTCTTGCTTGTGGTTCCCATAGCAACTGAGCTGTTGGGCTCATTACTGTTTCCACACAGTGTGTAATCGGGAGGTTTTCCAGCGAGCACCCTTCATTGTCCAAATAACAAATGGCACGTCAGTGCCCTCGGATAAATGGCAGATGATAATCTAGCCAGACACCAAAGAAGTGACACATTTGTCATGCAGGTGCACTAGCAAACACTGCACATGTGTGTACTGCAGTGGGGTGTCGTGGAAGGGTGCTACCTCGTGTCAACAATGTATTGCCTTTTGGCACATTTTTGGAATCTGATCTTCAACAGAGCTATGTTTCACAGCAGGATAAGGTATCTGCTCCTCTGTTGACCATTTAAATAATCTACGATCCAACCTTTGAATGGGCTACATGAAACTGCATGAGACAAATTTTCTGTATCTCAGATGCATATATAGCAAACAGCTACCAGCAGGTGACTAAATTTACAATATGATACAGTGCACTGCAGTAGAGTGGTGCTTTGGCTTATTGTTCATTTCCGTCCGTGACCAGACTTGAAACTCAAAACAAGCTGTCTTTCCCCCTTGGAATAAATGGGAATGCCAATAAATGCATATTTTAGCCCTTGTGCTGCTTCTGGTGTGTGTGTGCCTTGGTCAACAAAGGGCAGTATAATTTCAGACATTGACAAACACACGAAGAATACTTTCACAACCGTCTCGTAAAATGTCACTATGAGTAATATTGATTTATTTTCACAGAAATTAAATAATATTTCCCTGTGCGTATTGTCATATTGTCAGTCTACATGAGTTGCTGAACTGTTTGTTTTTCAAATTTCAATTTCATTGGTTCCCTTTTTTGTCTTGTGCACCCAAAACCTTTTCACATACTTTGAGTACGCCTTCACGTATACATATGTGTTGGTGATTCGTCAAAAGTAGAACATAATGCAAGTGATTATTAAAAGAAACCATTTTACTGTGTCCCTTAAATGTGAACATTTACTAATTCTCAGGTATGTTTGTAATTTGTCATTTAAAAGTAGTAAGTTTAACTAATAAACCTGTGTTACATATACATCTTCTAACATTTACCACAAAAACAACTGGAGCTACTTTGAATGAGTGTGACTTAAAGAGGCATTTAAACTTAAAACGTCATAAACCAAGACATCTACGCAGCAGTCAGACACACTTCAGCAGTTTTACTTTCCTTTCATTAGTTTGAGCTTTAATGAGACACTTGACTGATATGCGGCTGTTTTTTTTTATTTTGGTGTGGCAGTGACACGAGTTGTCTCGCAGAGGAAAAAGCTTGTAGTGCATGTGCCACTTTATTGATGGGCTTATGAAATGACTGAGAAGATTTTTGTAACACCTTGGAAATAAATGATTAAATGTTTCCATGTATCCCCTGCTGGCATAGAGCTTACCCTGGTTGTCAAATGCCGCCTTAATAAAACATATTCGTTTAACATACACACACACAGATTATCCAATACGACAATTCAGGTCCATAGACTGTGATTGGCTGGCAACCAGTTCAGGGTGTCCCCCAACCATTGCCTCATGATTGCTGGGATAGGCTCCTGCACGCCCGCGACCCCCGTGGGGATAAGCGGTACAGCTAATGGATGGATGGATGTTTAGATTTACTCCCACACTACAGCTCTACTTTATTTTTAACCCATGTAACAACCATGAAAACAAGTAGAATTTCACAATAAATGAGAAACTCATCCAAAGGCATCATCAAAGTAAATTTACCATCGTGGGCTTTGACCAAATATAATAACCCTTTTTCATTATCTTTTAGATTTAGAGTCTGGATAATGGACAGTCAAACATGGAGCCTCTCGGGGTGGAATTGAAGGTGGTAGCTCGGCACCATATTTGTACACGGACAAGATTAGTTTAATAAGTACAAACAGCCCTGCAGAGACTAAAGTAGACATTTGCAACCTAAAATCCATTACGTGTTCATATTTTACACCTCACTTGCTCCTTCATTAGAACAGGTTTATGGCATTTCTCATTATTTTTAATCGAATGAACATAAGTCTGTTGCCATGGTAATCGTTTTTACCTTTGAGAATAAGACAAGTCTCTTGGCAAGATATAAACAGATGCTACCGTTGCACTGTCCCGCTGAGGAATTATGTAAGTGATGATGAATCCGTTCCGCCGCCTGACAGAAAGGTTGTGGGTTCGAGTCTTCACTCTGGCCTTTCACGGTCGAGTGTGCTCACTCTCCCTCTGCTTGCGTGACTCCCGGTTCTTACATTTGTACTCTCAGCGGGTGTATTGGCCAGGTCTCGATATGTTGTTTGTTTGTGTCTAACTGTCTTATCCTGTTCATGTTCCCCCTTGCAGCTAGAGGAGCTTCAGTGGCCCGACGGGGAGCAGGAGCTGCCCATCTCTGTGTGCAGTCTGCCTTGTAAGACCGGGGAGAGAAAGAAGAGGGTCAAAGGGATACCGTGCTGCTGGCACTGCGAGCTCTGCGACGGATACCAGTACCAGTCTGACGAAACCTCTTGCCGCCTGTGCGCGTACAACATGAGGCCCAACCCCAACAGGACCGCCTGCCAGCCCATCCCGATTACCAAACTGGAGTGGCACTCCCCTTGGGCAGTCATCCCTGTCTTCTTGGCCATGCTCGGCATCATCGCCACCATTTTCGTCATGGCCACGTTCGTTCGCTACAACGACACGCCCATCGTTCGCGCGTCGGGCCGAGAGCTGAGCTACGTGCTGCTGACTGGCATCTTTCTGTGCTACATCATCACCTTCCTGATGATCGCCAAGCCCGACGTGGGCGTGTGCGCCTTCAGGAGGATCTTCCTGGGTCTGGGCATGTGCATCAGCTACGCGGCGCTGCTCACCAAGACAAACCGCATCTACCGGATCTTCGAGCAAGGCAAGCAGACTGTCACGGCCCCACGCTTCATCAGCCCCACCTCCCAGATCGCTATAACGTCCAGTCTGATCTGCGTGCAGCTGCTGGGCGTGCTGGTGTGGTTCGCCGTGGACCCCCCCAACACCATTATCGACTATGATGAGCAAAAAACAATTAACCCCATGCTGGCTCGTGGCGTACTCAAGTGCGATATCACAGACTTGCAGATCATCTGCTCGCTGGGTTACAGCATCCTGTTGATGGTGACGTGCACCATCTACGCCATCAAGACGAGAGATGTCCCCGAAGACTTCAACGAAGCCAAGCCCATCGGCTTCACCATGTACACCACCTGCATCGTGTGGCTGGCTTTCATCCCCATTTTCTTTGGCACGGCCCAGTCTGCTGAGAAGGTGAGTCATTGACTCCCCGCCGTCTGTGTCTCCGCCCTTTGCTTTGTCTCGGTGTCTCCTTCAAATCATATATTCTCAGTCAGCCCTTCAGCCCTCCTTTTATCTTGTCCAAACACACACACACACACACGTACATATTTGTGAGACACAATATGATAAACAGCACACGCAGAGCACCTCCTCTCACACTCATTTCACGACTGTATAACTTATGGGCTCATTTGCGTTTTGATCTCTCATCGCGCCGTTTTGCATGGGAACCCGCACTTGTCCAAACAGACAGAAATAAGCACACGGAAAAGGAGAGGGGAGGGGTGCGCCGTTAGCGACCAGAATCCCGAAATGCCCGAGGAGCCATGCGAACGGGGGTGTGGGCTGCTCCAGATGCCATTATCTGGGCTCTCACGCCGAGGGCTGCGTTTACACCATTATGCGGCATTCTGGGAAGGCAGACAAACAGGTGCAGGAAGAGGAGGATGAGGGCCAAGTGGAGGAGGAAGGCGGCGAGGAACTGAGGGAATGATGCTGGATTCGACACATTCCATCTCTTGACAGCTTTGCTCTCCCCAAAGAAAGCATTTGACATCGGGTGCTCCCGGAGTTGATTGAGAATATGACATTCTGACCTTCTGTACGAGTGACTGCTTATCTGGCCGGCAGCCGCCGGAATACAGATGCATTCATCAGGCCCACTCACGAGACGTGCGTGTTGCCCGCTGACATTTGTGCAGAAAACAGAATGCAAGGGAAGTTTTCCCTTGACAGAATATCGATGCTGACAGGAAAGCGTTACTTATGGCGAACCTTTAGAGAACTCCGGCACTCGATATCCGTCCTGCTAAGCAACTGCTTGAGATGGATCAGAAAGTGATTTTCCTCATCTCAATTTGGCGCTGATTTCATAGACGAATTACACCCTCAGCAGCGATTAGGAGTTCATTATGTTACTCACAGAGAGTAGCGAGGCACTAATGTGTTTTCCTTTCCTCTTATGCAGTTAACTCCTCCTTTGCCTGTCAGTTCACACCACAGAGTCCTGGTTTAATGGCCTCTGTGGCTGCATGTCTACTTGCTCCCTTGCCGCAGATAGTGAGAAGTGCCTTTGCATGTCCTGTAAGAAGCCACTGCCGCAGTAGCAGCAGCAGCGGCAGCACTGTAGTTAAGGAGATCTTATTCATATTTCAACTCATGCCCATGTTTTCAGCATGAGCAAGCATTTGCTTTTTAAAAACTGTAGGTCTTATCTTAAATTAATAAAATCCAGACTGGGAGGGGAAAACATCATGCATGTGCCAAGCTTCGGACATGGAATCAAAACATTTTGTGAACTTTTTTTTATTTTGTCTAGCTAAGATATGAAATTGTCTAGAAAAAATAAATTCAAGCCAAATATGTGAGCTGATTCAAAAAATAATTCAGTGGTGCATTGGTGAGATAAGTTTAACATGCATATCTCAAATCACCTTTTCCCAAAAAAATTTGCAATTTGTATTTTGAAGAGATCGAATAGCACTCTGCAACATTTACCTTATAAAAACATACAGTAACAATTACATAGAATTAAAACGTGTGAATAGTTGTTTGTCCATGCGTGCCTGCTAAGAACGGACGGATGGATGGATAAGAAGAATTGAATATAATTTGTCACGCTGCATCAATTGAATGCTGCTTCGTCTGTTGTAACTGCCTTGGCCATCTAGGGGCAGTATAAGACACACAGCTGGATATACCCTTCCTTAAGGCATTGATTATGAATCCCACTGTAGTTCTAGCCCATCCTAACTGGATGAAGCAGGCAATCATTTTGATGTGTCTTACCAAATATTCTAGTGCGGCTCATAATAACACTTCATTGCAATGTCTCAACTCCTTTCCGGCACTACAATGGGTTGTTGTACGCAGAGGATAAAAAATATGTGAGTGTGAATACTGTTACAACATAAATACTATTCAGCATTAGTATTAGGCTGACTTTTTTGGAAATACCTAAAATAAAATTCTGTTTGTTATATGTTTAGTTTGATTGTAACGCAGCCAGAAGTGGAATTAAACAAACTGGAGCTTTTTTTTTGCGCAGGCAGGTGTCGAATTCTTTATTATTTAATAGTAGTTCACTGCCATCATGCGGCATTTGTATCTCAAGTCTGCATTCGCAAGTTAAAGCAAGATATCAGTTTTAACAATCTTGTATGTCAAGTCACTTGGATCAAAAGGAACCACTTTAATATGATGTCCCTGTTCTGTGTACATTGGTATTATTCACAGTGCTTTTTCTGTTACGGTCAGACGTCCTTATTTTCCACACCTGCGACCCCTTTTGTCCCCCTTCGTTTTTTTCTCTCCGCCTGGTTGGCTCATTTGAAACTCATGTCGAGGGAAGTCATGTGAATACAGCAACAAATGATCAGGACACGTCTCTCTTCCCCCAGTTGTGCACCTGCTACTCAGCACATTCAGGTAATGATGCTGAGAATCACCAGCATTCCAAATCAGCTGACTCATGACTTTCGGCAGAAATAAAACTACAGGCCTAAATGTCAGAAACATAGGCAAACTAAAAATCTAGAATCCTGGTAAATGGAGGGGGAAACACTACAAAAATGTTCAAATGGCATACCGAGTGGGAAAAAGTCCTGTTTAGATAGACGTAAAATGCTGTAGCGTCTTCGTCGTGCTCTTCATCTTTGACCACAGAACACAGCCGCACTCCTCTGCAGCGTGATGATACGTTCCCACCCCCAGGCACTCCCCGGTCCTCCGAGTGTAACTCCCACTAGAGTCGGTCACGAAAGAAAAGGGAGAGCGAGAGGCTCGTGTCATGAAACAACATTCTTGGAAACATGTTAGAAAAACCTCTTAGGTGCATGTAACATGTTCATGTACCCCACGTGACTCAAAGACAGTCACGGTGGCTGAGGATCATTAGGAAATGTTAGTAGTACTCCTGTCGTTGGGAAAAAAAACACATTTTTCCCCGCTGGGGCACAATTGTGGTCACGTTCCAGCTAATAATCCCATTCGTTGTTCAGTCATTTTCATGCAGTCTGTTAAACCTTTCAAGCAAAATGGAACTCAAGTGTCTGCCTTTTATTTAGAAATTAGGTTAACATCCCCCAAGATGGCAATACTCATGAGGATGATGGCTCTATTTTTCATTTGGCTTTTAGATGAGGATATAGAATATGGTTAGAATAGAATGCTTCTTTTTAAGCAAGTGAATTTATGAATGTAAAATTAATGAAAAGCTTCAAGTTAAGGTATGCAGTGGAATCTCAATTTAACAGACTAATGAGGGGGAAGGAGTGTCTGTTGAAGCCAGTTGTGCGTTAATTTGGAGCACTTTTTTCCATGGATCACCTAGTACAGTAAATTATTGTCTGTATGTGTGCGTGTGCGTGCGTGCGTGCGTGCGTGCGTGCGTACACAAATATATGTACATATATACTATATATAATATAGATGTTTTATTATTTATTTATTATCTAGATATATCTCAATATTATCTTATCTAGAATTATAGCCATTGTCTCGTGTCTGATGGCACTACTCTGAGGCTAGGTGGTGCTAAAGCCCTGCCAAAAATCTATGTTGCCCCAGGTAAGGCCCTCCAGCATTTTATTTGATATTCTAAAACATATTTTTAAATTATTTCTCAGTCCCCCATGTATCAGTCAAGCCCCCTTTTAGTCTCTAGAGAAAAATCCTGGCGCTGCGCCTGCCATCCATTTTCCCTTGGCAGCTTGTAACATTTTAAGTGCACCTGTGTACTGTTTACTGAGCATCAACAGAAATATTCAAGTAGTTTTCCCAGTGCTTAACGTTCTTTGCAATGCCCCAAGGAAGGAGTGTAGAGGGAAAAAATAAGCAAGAAATATGACTTGAATATAAAACATTTCCTCATTAACAAATGAGCTGATTTTTAGTAACAATGAAGCGACTAAAAACTTTAGTTTGATCCTTTTTAAAATTGTATCTCCTTCATGGCAGATTGAAGTGCGATGCAGACATTGTACAATATATTGATGTACATGGGACTTGGGCATGAGAGCATTGACAGCACGATGAAGTCAAGTCTTTAAAACTGTTTAATTGTGGCCAAAGGCAACGTGCCTCATGTCACCAAACGGAACATCCTACCGCACTATTGTTTACAACGCAAGGCGTGCTCTGTCGTGCTGCTCCCTCTTGTCATATTTAGCAGTTAATTAATGAACAGGGTTAACGGAGTTACGCTCTTAGCGCCGGGGGAGCCCTGCCACACTCATGGCGAGTTCGCTTTGCACAACATGGAGCGGTGTCTCCAAGCCTAAACTGACACTAAAGGCAACAGAAGGAAAACCAAGTTTGCTGTGAACGTGACAAAAGCCTGCTGGGTAGCGTAGAGGATCAATGATGTCATTGATTGACAATATAAATGACAATATAATTGTTATAAATTTAGGTCTCTTCTTACTCCTCACTCACTAATCAGCAGAACAATTGTGGAGTTTAGTTTTGTTCCATTTGTTCATGTCGCTTACAAGTGTTTCTGGGGTAAAATATTAATTAGCGCAGGCCGTTTTCTTCTTAAATTAATGTGGCCCATTGTTCTGTGAGAATAGCCTGCAGCCTTCAACCCAGATGTGAAAATCTCAAGTCAGCTTTAATACGAGCAAAGTGAAATTTGAGCGGATAATCACGAAGCATCCTTTTGTATCGTCAAGCGCTGCCATGCAAGTGTTGAAACATGCGGCACTCTAATCACTGACAAGACACTCATCTGGCTTAAAAGCAAGTTTGCACCCTCAAGTCACTGACAGTGGTGTCACATCTAATAAGCAATTCTATACAAATGAGAGCAGAATGGAGCTTGGAAATAATAGCGCCATCCAATCAAGTTGTTTGACAGGACTGGGGATGTGCGCATGTTGGAAAAATTGACGCTTTTGCTTGTTTGTCTTCGTCACTCAAGTCTCGAGACGAAAACATCATGACATTGACTATCTCGTCTAATATTGTTGCTGACATATGATATGAACTCAACTCCCATAAATAAAATAGAGAGACCCTTCTTTAACCTTTTTCTTGAAGCGCTTGTCTCTCCCTCAGCAACTTAGTTTTGCCCTTCATCTTCCCGCTCCATAAAATAATTACTAAATAGATGGTCCCTTGAGAGGTGTGTTTGATTTGTTCCATTACCATCTTCATGGCTTAAAACACTCAGAATGCTCGTGTCTCAAAAATTATCACTTTTCAGGTGACAATTTTTTTTTTTTATGTACTTTTAAAAAACATACAAAAAAGACAATTAAATAGAATGTGAAAAAAATGAAGAGTATCTGCCACATTCTATGTTTCACTTCAATGGACATTGTGCTGCTCACTTTGGTGTATGCCACTTGACGATTTGGGCCAGCATAATGAACACGTTCGGATATAAACATGGCCTCAATTGAAAAACATCCGTAAGCCACAGTAATATTTGTCGTTCTTCGCTTAAGATAAAGAATATACCTCTGTGAGGACAGTTTTCATTCACCGTATTGCGCTTTACTTTTTGCACCTTCCCTGTAATTCAGATTTTTTTATCATACACACCTAATTTTATATACCACAGATTTGTCACTTTATCGGGTGAATTTACTGTGATTATTTTTCCACACTAACTATTACAGCAAAGCTGTAAGTGGAACCAGAAGGAAAGAGCACGTAAAAGACAGTGAATGTGCCAATTCTGGGATCATTTCACACATACAAAAAGAAGCTTAAGTGCAATGTGGTTATTGTTGGCTTCATAACTAGCCACAACTACATTGTTAGTGAAATAAATGCATCCCAGCATCGTGAAACTTTTCAGAAGTGCAGTTTTCAATGTTTTCTCACATCCTGCAGGAAGGTTTTATTAACTCAAACCTTGAAAGAAGGAAGATGTTCCATATTTGTATTCACATTAAAGTTGAACCCTTTAGTGTCATCCTGGGGATGTTCTTTCTTTACAATGTTCAAAACGCGACTCTGAATTCAACAAAGCATCATACCTCCTGTTTCCCATAAGTTGTTCCGGGACCTTGCTTAACAGGTCAGGACACAACCTGCAGCCATTGCTCAGGATCAAGATATGAATTATTTCACATGTGAAAGAAATTGATTAAACGTTCCTCAAAGCTTTGTAGTAATCGCCTTCCCTGAAATACATATTTCCAACAAATGAGCACTATATCTTGACCCAGTCATGAAAAAATGCATCCTCTCCCTTGTGTTATTCTCCGGGTAAAAAAAAAAAAAACACATTCAGACCTTCATTGGCGAGATCTCCTGAAGTAATGCCAGAGTGGTTTTGGGGTTTGCAGCACATAGCCAGACAGAGTTATTCATGGCACAGGCCAGGCTAGAAAGTAGGCCAGCCCCGACAACAAAAGACATGCAGGTAGTTGAGAGGAAACCCAAATTCCCCAGATCCATTATTGTGCGGCCATCCTGATTGTCACTTACTGAATCAAGTCCTCATCACCGTGCGCATCCGTGCTACTCAACCATAGCCTTCTAAATTGCCTTCGCACTAAGTGTATCCCTGGTGGCTATAATTATGTGAATTACGCTCAACAGCTTTTTGTCTAAAGTGAAGACGTGTCATTTGTTGTGGCTGGATGTTGCGTTGGGCCTTGTCAATGAGATGTAACGTTCAAAAGCGGGCGCTCGATTTCTGATGAGGGCGTTAATAAATCATTACGGAGCCTATAAATAGAGAGTTCCCGAGCAGCTGTTCCAAATGACTTCATGTATTTATTTATGTTAAAGCAACACAAATTAATTATGGATGTTTTGTGACATTTAAGGGGTGGGTGAGAGGGCGAGGAAATTGGGTCAAGCTCAAACGGTGGTGATTAGAGAATGGCTCGGCCGCGTTTGTATGCGTTTTGGTGCGTGTGTGCGCTGTATGTGAGGGAATGACAACCCGCATTGCAACACTTTGGTGTTTCACTCGGGTGTGATGAATGTGAGAGAGCGTCTAATGCTTGCCAGCAAACCTCTGTACGGTCAATAAATCAGCTGTAAAAGGGTCATTGTTGCAGCGTTGAAGGCATCAAAATCTCATTAAAAAAGATTCTTGCAGTCACATTGTGCTGCACTCCAAACCGGGTAGTGTTGCTATGGATACCGGCTACAACTAAACATAGAAACACAAGGTGGGGAATCTCTGGTGATTATATCCTACGCCATGGGCGCACACTGCTTTTATTGGTTGCCCTAATATCTCAAAAGAAGTTCACATAAAAATGACACATTGGTACAGCTCTGTAGAAACAGCATGCTTGGAGATCATGGCGATACTCATGTGGTTACTAATGCATGGTGTGCAGGCTCCATGCCTTCCCCCGCAGAGAAGCGGGAAGGGATGGAAAGTCTGTGCACGTACTATGTGTGCATGACGATCTTGCATTGATGTAGATCAGAAGACAAAAGTATCCTGGATATATATGAGCCGACGTCCTGCTCAAGAAATTAGCATTAGTCATGCTGTTTACAGAAAGTGTATGCAAATAATGGCACCGCTTCATTTCCTTCCCTTAGTGATTCCGTCTCGCCGCCGCCTCCCCTGCAGATTCAGTGTGGTAGCTAATGTGTTTATTACAGTGTCGTCCGCCTACCAGCAACAGACAGACGGCAGTACAAGTGACGTGTGATGCTTTTAAATGAGGTAAATTAGTGCCGTGATTCCCAGCTAGTGTATTGGAAGAAATCATCAGGGAGCACTGTGGGGAATGATCCAATTTTGCTTGATTTGCCAGAAAATGATTATCTAGTAATTACGAATATATCTTTGGGAATCTTTGCTAGTGATGAACAGTCTCTCAAATCACCCTTCCCACTGAAATAAATGGAAATGCCATGAATACATTCCAGTCTTTCACCCAAAAATAATAAATGTTGTAATTTGTTTATAGCAAGGTAAACAGCACTCTATAATTACTTTATAAAATAATATAATAGTATAATCAATTAGAATGTAAAGAATTGAACAGTTTGCATCATGATTAAATTAAGAAGACTTTCACAACTACTGAAACGCATCCACCCGACAATCATTTCCTAGATTTTGTGGATTTTTTTTTAATTAATCAATTTGAAAAGAGACGCAGAAATATAATTTCTATCTGTATTCCATCCATCGTTAGATTTCCCTTGTCGCTAGTGGGGGAATGCTGTCATTTTTTTTTTTTTTTACTTGCTTAGGCCAATCGGGATTTCGTTCTTCTTTACAGCTCAGCACACAGAAATCTTTATTGTGTCTCTTTCGATGCGAAATGGTGGTTAGGCAACCCTGATTGAAAGGATTTTAACACCGCGACTATGGCATTAAGCAAGTGTAAGGCAACATTGCGTGACTCTTTTAAAACACACAATATGTAAGTGTCTTTGTGTCATGTCTAGTTTGACAGTAAATTTAACTAGGAGTGGCATTAACCAGCTTGACGGTTCTTTTTTTAGAAAAATTGCTCACTATCTACAAAACCTCTGATTTGACTTATGTTCACTAAACTTGTGTTCCCATCTGTTGCCATTTATCAAGTTCATCATAATAACTTGAATGACTTCCTTCAAGTATATCGTCTTTGTGTTCAATCAAACAAGTCCATGCATCACACTGAATAAATTACATTTGAAATTTAAAATGAGATTACCATTCCAGTATATCTGCTTGGTGTTGCGCTGGGTGATTTTAACTTCTGTAAAATGGGTGCCTTGGCTCGATAAAGGTTGGGAAACACTGGATTAATGATGTGCTCCTGTAACAGCTATGTGTCCTCCTCTAGCGACCCTCAAATGAAACCAAAGGCTCCATCCGTCCCTTTAGGAACATAAATAATCCACAGTTAAACAACTGCGTGATGCGGGTTACATAAGATCACAATTGTGAGAGGAGAATGTGAAAGGTGTTATGTAAGTGTGGCGGCACGTCACGGTTGGAATGTAAGTGCGCGCCGCACATCAATAGCCGTCCCCTGAATGATCTTAACACAAAAGCGCACTGAAAGCCTTCACAGACGACTGCATGCGGCGCTGCAGGAAGACAAATGAAGGCGCTGTCAAAAATACAGAGACCATTGCCAGTCATTTATTGCAGGCGCATCTACATGCAAGTGTTTTGCTATTGCCCAGACACGCTGCAGAGGCCGTATGAGACGCCTGACATGAAGGGAAACTTGAGATGGAAGGACTGGGCCCGGGTCTGCCAATCTCGACAAGAGTAGGAGTGGGCGCGCTGGTGGGAAGGAGACTGTGCGAGTGTTTTCAGATGATGCCTTGTGACTCTCCAGCGGTCGAAATTTGTGTGCTTGTATCAGGCTTGCACACAGATTGGATTTGATGATGTTCCGCCGTGATTAATTGCTCTTTAAACACATCTGATATTACGGACATAATTTTAGGTTTGACAAACACGGCTGCAACATTAGGTACCATCAAGAATAGCATAAAAGTCTAACTTGACAAAGTTAATGCTGTGTTTTAATTTATAGCATGTTTAATATTCTTTCCCATGATATTGCATCTATCTTATTTGAAATAAACATATAACAGGGAAAAGATGTAGTAATTTGGATATTATTTATTTTATGCTGCACATATTAATTTATTTATTTTGTTTAAATAAATAAATACATAAATAAATAAATAAATACATGATAAGAGGCCTTGGAATATTAATCAAACATCGAATTGTTATCACAATATTGAGAAAAAACCCTCAATTATAATATTCCAAAACCGTTTAGCGGCTAAAGCGGTTCTTGTTAGGTTTTTGCCATGGGAGTGATATTCAGTGATGTTAAGCTATTACTGAACTTCATTTGCATCAATTCCAAGATCTGAATCTCACACAAAAAAAACTATTCAGACCCATTACCTCCTCGTTGTCCTGAATTAAACTTTTTTTTTTCTTTTTTGCTTCCTCCTAGCTCTACATCCAGACGACGACCCTGACCATTTCCATGAATCTCAGTGCCTCGGTAGCACTGGGCATGCTCTACATGCCCAAGGTGTACATCATTATCTTCCATCCCGAGCTCAACGTACAGAAGAGGAAACGTAGCTTCAAGGCGGTGGTGACAGCCGCGACCATGTCGTCACGCTTGTCCCAGAAGCCCAGTGAGAGACCCAACGGAGAAGCTAAGACTGAGCTATGTGAGAACCCTGCTGCTGACCCTATGAGTGAGTAACCTTTACGTCATGTCAACGACACACAAAACCACAGCGAAAGTGTCAGTTCATACATAAGCTAAGCACTACCATACACCTGACAGATATATCTTCCTTTTATTGACAAAGCTTATTTTGCTGAACTTCTAGGAAATGTCATAGGATCTACGTTTATATCTGTGCTATTGAGTTTTTTTTAAATGGCTTCTCCTAGAGGCTAAAGTGATATGTCTTTCTGCCACTTCCCCTTTTTTTCTTAGACTTCCTTTCTTGAACTTAGAAATCCCATTTGGCCAATTTAATTGGTTGTGTGGCGGGGTAAAAAGCACGTCTAATGCCTATAGAGCATGGTATCAGTTATCTCCGAGACCTTTAACCCGAGTGCGCTGGAAGAAGTGGAGGGACAGAGAGATCTGAAGAAGGAGAAGAATTGAGAGTTCTATCAATGGAATGGAAGGGGGTAATCCGTCTATAGAGCAGAGAAGCATTACTCAGACCACCATGCTCTGACTCGACATTATCACAATGATTAGTTAGGTTCGGGTGTCGGCTTGTCAGCTTGTGGGTTTGTGTGCGGTTGAAATACACTACAGGGACATATTTAATGAATGGATTTGTTAATTATTAATTTGCTAACTGTCTCAGACACATTGGTCAATGAGTTGGACTGTATTGTAGCCAACGTTGTGGGAAATTTGAGGAAGCTGTTCCAGCATGATTGGGCCGCAGTGCACAAAGTAAGGTCCATAAAGGGGTGCCTGGATGTGTTTTGTGTGGAACACTTATGAGCAAACCTCTGGGACTAATAACCGGAACTAAAACCAGGATTGTGAGCCAGGCTCTTTGATCTCCCAGGTCAGGTAAAAACCCTCCATATCCGAATAAAATCAATTTCAAACATTTTCACAAATCGCCGTAGTTGGTATATTCCCACGTCATCTGTTATTACACAATATTAACAAATGGAAAGATCTGAATATACCTTAAGGGCAAATGTTTTAAGTCTCTTGGCCACTTGAAGTGCCTAAGAAGTGTTGTAAAACTCTGGCTATTCCTTTCTCCGTGAAAGCCTTGTGGCATGATGTTGGTGGTCCGCCGCAAAGGTAAATTTGAGTACAGATTAATATTTGCCTATTGCTGCGCTTAGTGAGCTCATCGTAAGGCTGGGCAATAAACTAAAATTTAACAAAGGCTGGATGACATTTTTGGAGGGAAATTGGTCATTTTTGAGACTACTATAGTAAGGATTCTGTCCGACACCAATAAAATGGAAGCGGAAATAGACAGAGCTGACGAGGAAGGGAAGGAGGGACATCTGTTTTATTTACAGTTGCTCTGACTTTGCAGTACCAGGGCATTTTTTTTCTGATATTGTATATTCAATTAAGTGTTGGGAAAAAAGTCATCGTCCACAAACTCTGTGGTTTTTTACTTATATAAATGACATTCTTTGTACGTATAGATGTTTGTGTGCGAACCTGTGCTTGCTGCTTTGTCTATCCACAAAAGCAAGTCATGCAGTAGGCGAGAGAACTGTAATTTCTATATGGTGTCTTGAGGTCCAAGAATTTATTGTTATTTTTTTTCTTTTTTATATATAAAAGCACACTGGTAACTTAGTGACTCAATATTCTGTACCTCTGCCTTGCAGTTCTGAGGTTTGTGTTTAAATCTTGGCTCTGGGCTTACTGCGTGGTTGTGTGGGGTTTTGTCAAAGACTCAAAATCGCAAGTGTTAAAACTCCAAATTGACCTGCCACATCATTCTGTTGCCTACTAGTAAAATGTCTCCACTTCATGTTTTTTGCTTAATCAATTTGTCATTTTAATTCTGGCATATTAGTACCTGAATGTAAATCCTTTACAGATATTACGAGCATTACTCATTTAAATTGCAAAAAAAAAAATGCTGTCATTGATTAAAATAATATGGACAAATCAACAACAAGAGAAGAGTATTTGACACTTTTCAAATATAAACGTATCCAGCCAAAACTAAATGTATAAACGTATCCGGCCAACTATTTTGACTCATTTTTTTTTTTTTAAAGTGCCCTAATGCCACGAGGTTTCCATGGAGTCAAGAAGAGGTTAAATCATTCTACACTTTTCAGACAGTTCAAGTGTCCAAGAGTGCTCATAGATTTGCGCTCAGGCTATTTTCAACACTTCACACTGGTCAAAATAACAGACCAGGTATTCCACCCGATAGCAACAATATATAGGTGATTATACATTTACTGTATATAATTTTCTCAGCCACCACAGCCCGGGGAAACCATAACTACGATACGACTGGCGACGACAATGAAATTGATACCTCTGCTCTAAATTGCCCATTGATTTGAATGCTTGTTTGTCCAAATCTGCTCTGCTATTGATTACCGAGCAGGTCAAAGGCTTCAGCAAACCCGTTACCCTCACATAGTCAAGCTGCAGGTGTCCCAAAATTTACGCCTTGAAAAAAAACACAGTAATTTGAGGCACGCCAAATGCATCGCTCCTTGTTGGGAAGGAAGATGGAGATGATTGACGGCTCATGCAAATCATACATCACATGGGCCAAACGCCTCCTCTCCCGCAACGCTTCTAATCACACGGCAGTATCACGGCGCCCACAGGTGCACCAGCCCCTCACAAGCCCTGAATGATGTCTATGGGATGACAGCTATTCCCTGGAACGTCTCCAAACAGCCAACAGTTGTCATACTCATCTGTCATGAGCTCATGTGCTTTTCCTGAATTTGCGCATGATCGCGGTCAGTCGGGGAGTCGGTGCATCAAGAGATAGTGTAGGAATTACGCATGAGGCCGATGGGGCAATACATGCTACACAGGGGTGGGGTGTTCCAAACCTCAGCATCTGTCACAGCACAACATCAAAAGTGGGTCATTTGGTCTACAGGATGCCATCCCATGAGTGCATCATGTCATCTGCTCTGTGGGCCTTTCACCTCCACGAATGTCTTCTCGCCTTATCTCTCCATCCCGTACCCTTTCCCCCCTTGTGCCCCCTTTTTTTTGCAGCAGTGGAAGTGACATTTATTAATGGCGAATTTATGTGCATGACCGCCCTGAAACCTGAACTGTGGCTCCGCCGTCCCCAGAGACTGTCCGTCACTGCCTGTAACCATCAGAGCGCCAAATACCTCGCTTTCAGGGCCTGTCAGCCCTGGAGGAGACGACTCGGAGTGATTTATAGGATTATGATGAGAACTTCTGCACATTTGCACTAGTATTGATGGGGACTAATGGCTTTGCAAAAAAAAATGCACAATTGGTCTCATTTGAAATGGTCATCCTTCAATGTCTTCAATTTAAACTGCAATTGCCATACAGTTATGCTTTGAGATACGAGTGAGATTTGCTCCCAAACCATGCTCTTAATGCAAATCATGCATACTCTTAAATTATCTTTCCCCATTGAAAGGAATGGAAATGTCATTTCTCCATCCCAGTCCACCCCCCAAAAGTTATTTATAATGAGAACAATCAATATCACACACACACACACACATACACACAGTGGAAGCTCAACAATTTGATTTCTGAACAATTTTTCAAAGTAAAATGACCTTGGGTTTGTTACTGGCTGTTTTGTGGCAGCCATGGCCTAGTAGAGCGGGTTGTTCAGTGACCAGAGGTTCAGCTATTCCAATCCTGCTTTGAGTCTTGTGTCCTTGGGCAAGACACTTCACACACCTTGCCACTCACACTGAGTGCAAATCTTTGGGGGTCGTCCGAGGGCCCTTAGGCGCACACTGGCAGCCACGCTTTTGTCAGGCTACCCCAGGGCAGCTGTGGCTACATACATACATAGTTTACCGCCACCAGCGTGTGTGTGAGTGCATGAGTGACACTGTAAAGTGTCTTTGAGTGTCCAGAAAAGCGCTGTACAAAATGTTTACTGTCAAACTAAATTTAAAACAAAGACAATTACCTTTTTTTTTCTTTCTTTAAAACAAGTATCTTGCCTTAAGAACGCCCCCTGCAAAATCAGCGGTAACATAAAATGAAAACAATGCTCATGTTAGCCTTGATAGTTGTTTGAACACATGAATATATTTGAACACGAATGGTGAAATAACAGTTGTCGACAGATAATATAACAATACTCACATAGATACATTCTTTCTCTTCTCCGAAAAACAACTAGTATGACAAAAATGTGCTGTGGACAGTAGTAAAAGTCTATTTCTCAGTAGTGCCTACCAGTGGCCAAGGTGGGTACTACAGAGGGAGCAGCACATTGATTTGGATTGTTGCATTAAATCATCATGCACAAGCTGTTTAAATGCTTCGCATGCTATCTAATTCTTTTTAACCTGTGTTTTTCTAGTACAAAGTCCAAAATTATAGAATGCATAGATTGCTTGTTTTTCTTGTTAAAAGAAAAACTTTTTTGGGGGTGGTTGTGCGGTGGGAACTGGTTAATGTTATTTCCATTCATTCCAATTGGGAAATATTATTTTGAGCTACAGTGTTGTCATGGAACAAACTAGATTCATATCTCAAGGCACTACTGCAGGTAAATGAGCCAGGCAAGCATAGACAAACATTCTTGATGATTTTCAGGTCATGTTCATCTCATCAATTACTGACAAACCAGAGGGATAGAAAACATGGGTTGTTATGCATCCAGTATATGTATGATTATAAATATTAAAAGCATAGAATACACACAAATTGACATACACTTGCTCTTAGATTGGCTGGCTGGTGTTTCTGAATGCTGCTTATAGTAACTAGCAAAACTCTGTAGTACATGTGATGTTTTATTCATCATAGTTGCAGCGCGAGACTACAAAACGCTGCAAAGAAATGGTGCGACTTTAATTGCATAGCCCAGGGGAGTTTGTTGCCATAGCAACATTAAAGCAGTAGAATGAGAATCTATCTAATTAGGGCAGAATACTTCGACCTTCTGTATCGTGCGAGGAGGATGACAGACGTGAGTCTTGTTGACTGACTGACTGACTGACTGGCTCACTGAGTGTATTCCACAGCAAGAAAAATAGAATCCCCCACACCACCTTTGACCCGCCAAACTTAAAACCTTTCCTCGAAAACCTCACACAAGTCGTGACGAGTCGGCGTGATCTCAAATGGAAGCCGCGCACCTTGAACGACTGAAACCGCATCACAGAAGGACACACGAGCGCACGCTGCGACGGTGAGGCAAGCGCTCTGCTCGTTTCCATGGCGATCTGCACTCGAAGCACATAGCGTTTGCTCGGTGCCCACTTGTGGAGTGTTTGTTTTTCTTTATTGCTGGTTAACGTGAAAATAGAAGGTGAGCTTGCACTGTGGCATTGTGAGTGCAAATGATATGCGGGCCCAGAGCACATTGCTTGTCATTGCTCACAGCTGGTGAGAAGAATAGCTAGCTACCAAAGCAGAAGTATATTTTCTTGCAAATTTGAAGGCTGGTTTTGTTTTGGGTGGCATAACGGGCGAGTGAATAGCACAACTGATTTTCCCCCTTGTTAACCCCCCGGTAAAGACTGAAGATTTTTTGTAGTTAAACATGAAAGTCAAGTGAAAATCAATTAAAATAGACTTCATTGATATTTTTCCAGCGCATCTGAGCAGTACTTTTTTGAGACCAATATCAAGTAGACATATTTAATGGACAGCCATAGAAATATTTTAAACCAGGGCTGAACGAGCTATCAAATTCAAAGGTGGGGAAAAAAAATGCAAGTAAATTATGTTTCAAAATCACGAAGCCCTAATTTATTTTCGACTTTTCCAAAATCAGCTTCTTTCTCTCCTTCTTTAGGTCAAGCCACCAAGAAGACGTACGTGAATTATAACAACCTCAGGATCTGATGTGCTGGAGAATGAATGCTGCTCGTGTGTCATTTGTGATTGAAAAGAAAAAGGGAAGCTCCAGAGGAACCAGGAGAGGCTTGCGAGCATCCCAGCACGTCCTGCAGCACCCGAGCGCTCACACAGAGGATGGCGGAGCGCATCCAACCTCCATCCGGACTTGAGTGAGACTAGTAGTGCTGCGGGCTGCTGCGACTGCATCTTGTGGAGGTTTTAACCCGGCGGCCTCGAGCAGAGAAGAAGCTGACCGCTAAAAGGGGTCGCCGCAGACGAGGGCATAAAGAACAGAGGATGTGCTTTTGAGATACTTTGTTTTACAATATCATTAAAGCCATATTCTCTTGGGGTTGCCATTATCTGATTTTTCTTCTGTATTGTTTCTAAGTGATTTTCTTCTGTGCCTCTATTTGCTCCAAGTACATCAAATTGAACCTTGAACAGCGAGCTCTGCCACACACAGTATTTTGTTTTACACAAATGAAATTTTAAAAAGAAAAAAAAGTCTAACCCACATGATGATTATATTTGAGTGATGGGCATTGTACTATATTTTTTGTAAATATTTGAGACTATTTTCATGTTTGGAGTACTAAAATAGATAAGCGGTCTGTGTTCAATGGCATTTGGATGGTAATGAGAAGCACCACAAAGTGTTGACTTTGCATGTGCCAATGTATGTCTGTTCTATTTGATGTAAGCAAAACATTCAAAAAAATGAAAAAAAAAATCAAAGAAATAAAAGATAATGATAATGAGCTTCGGCACTCTCCTGCGCTTTGTTTTCTCTTCCCTGGAAATCATTCAAACGACAGAATATGGCTTTAATCTGTTGCTGCATTGACCCCTCTTGTATGTGAAAGCATGTTTGTTTTTTGTAGCCTTTCCTTGTGGTACCTAGCAACTGTGTGACAAGCACTCACAGCGACCGTGCAAGTATGTTGTGATGTCTGTCAATTTATGAACATGTAATAAATGAGTTTGTTATCTTTTATACAACCCAAGTGCCACAGCATATCCCAGTTCTTTTGGTGCACGTGTGAGTTTTCAGTGAGCTGCTCTGTCGGACTGACGTATGAATAAGTGCTATTAATCACTGTAGCGTTTATGTAAACTGTCGCAAATGTCACCGTCTCGTCCCCGCGCCAAAGAGGTCACACTAGAAAGCCGAGCGAGCGGCGCTGTCATGCGGACGAGATGAGACCCGGCGAGAGGAGGGAAAATCCACTCTCGTGCTCCTTGGCTCCCGCCTATGCTCTTTTCTGTCTCACCCCGCGTTCATCCCCACTGCTGAGACTCCTTCCAAGTTCCAGCAGCCGTGTCAGATCAGTTTGTCCCTGCCGAGTTCAATCTTGAGCAGCCAAGTTCCTCTCACTCTGATTTTTTATTTTTTATTTTGGGGCAATTGGAATTAGAATATGAAGTACCAGGTATCCAAGATAAAACCAGCGACCCAAAAGAACCCAACAATAAAAATTAAAATGGATGCTCAGGCCTATATTTTTGTGGCTGACGTAAATCTGGCATGAACCTGTGGAGGTGCAGATGTTTTTCACAGACCAGGGCAAGTCGTGGTAGCACGGTGTTCAGTCGAACACGTGTGCCTCACTGTCTGGAGGTTGTGTGTTCGATTCTGGTTACTTCCTGTGTGGATTTCGCCTGCGTGGGTTTCCTCTGTCGAGAATAACACAAAATACCTTAATCACAACAACGTATCATAATGTTTACCCAATAACAAAAATGTCTCAACACTTTAGGGATTAATGGAACTAAGAGGCAGCTTCTTCATTCGTGACTTACCCTCAGAAACCGACATAGCATTGTAAGGGAAAAAGTTGCCACGAAAGCCTGACAGGCATGACTGAAGCAGAGTGTGTAGATAAGACAGAAGATGATAAAATATTAACAAATAAAAACGACACATTGAGAATAAATTCACAAATATTAAAAAATAGCCATGAAATAAACGCTGCTTTAGACCAACTTCCTGCCACCAATCAAACTGACCACTCTCCACAGTGAGCCTTATGTTTGCACATCAATTAGGATATACTGCAAATGTGCCGTCTACAAAAATCGAGACCTCAATCTCTGATAAGCAAAAATTGGACATGAATAAAAATCACAGCCAAGACCAATAAAAAAGACTGCAAAAAAGGAATGGCAAGTGGGACTCCAGACAGATTGCAGTTTGGTGTGGAGCGTGCTCAATAAATAACGTTGACTGTGTCCTGGTATCCACACTGCCTAAGCTAGCAGCCAAGTGTGTCACATGCTTTAATAAAACAACACCCCTTCCCCAATAAGAAATGAGGTGCTGTCTAATATTCTTCTGTTTCTATTTGTACAGCATGTCTTTTCACTCCTGTGGGACCAGATGGTCTTTACTTCTCTGTCACTTTGCCTTACGCAGCCAAGAAAAGTCCCACTTACTGTATGCCCAATTAGAACAAGTGTCTCCCACACAAAATTAATTGCCTGTGTCAGTGTCTTCGCAAGTAGTCAGTGGGGGATGAACTAAGCTAAGCTCACTATCTCGCAGCGTTTTGGATGTTTTTAAAAGACAACGGAGACACCGTTTTTGAAATGCAAAGTATGTTCTGAACGAGGCTTCACCAGTGTAGTTTCTATGAACATAGCAGTACACCCGTGTTTTTATTCTTGCTCCAAACTCCATCTCATCTACGTAAGAGCCCACCTGCTCCTGTTCCGCAGGATGCTGTTTTCCAGGGAAATCGCTGCAGGGGGACAACAAAGTTGGAAACCTAATCATGGTGGACTAAAAGAAAAGCTCTTTTTAGCAGCAGCAAGATTCATGGTAAATGGTGCAAACTTTCAGAAGTGCTAGTGGAAGCTGATTACTCACAGAAGTTATTTGAAGTTTAGTTTCTACATGGCATCGCCACAGACTGAAAGCTGTCTAGACACTTATAAAGTTGTCAAACATGATATAGGACAGGGATCACCAATGCCAGTCCTCGAGGTCCCGTGTCCTTCATGTTTTATGTCTCCCTGGAGCAACACACCGAACAATATGGAGTGGTTAATTGCCCTATGGTGGATGATTGTGGAATGTGGGAGGAAACCGGAGTACCTGGAGAAAACCAACGCGAGCACAGGGAGATCTTGCAAACTCCACACAGAAAGGCCATAGCTGGAATCGAACCCTGCACCCGTGAACTGTGAGGCAGACATGCTGAGCAGTGCGCCACAGTGCTGCCGAGAATTACACCATAGAACCATAAAAGTTTCCTTGAAAGCCTTGAAATTCACCAGCTTAATGCTAACACAATGCTATTGACTGTCTAATTAAGCATTTATGTGGTGGTGTTAAAATGCTTGCAAAGAATTTCTTGAATCTAAATACTTCAAAAAAAAAAAAACAAATTTTCTGTAATAATGGTCCATGCAAATAATTAGCATTGATTGTTGAACAAGAGATAGTCGAACCTAAACGATACAATGTAGTTTGATCAAAATGGAGAGGGTAAGAAGTTAGCACCACTTCATGGCTCAGCTTGCATACGTTAAGACAACTGGCTCAGGCTCTTATAACATCTAAGTTCGTTGGTGTCTTTGTTAGAGCTCCGCCTTTGAGCAAGGCCTCACTTATCTTGTCAGAACTCCTGATGTGCTCCTTCACAGACAATTTACTGATGCCGAGTCTTGATTAGCCCTGTTTCATGGCTCTTGGGCTCTGCGCTCTCCTATCGCTCCAAAACTGTCCAATTACCCATCTCCAGCCAGAGTGAAACCTTATCTGCTTTCCATCAGTGACCAGCTGAAGCCTGATATGTCTCAGAGTGGATAAAGACGCTCCTGTGAGTTTTTTTTTCCCCGCCACACTGTATCTTATATTCTCGCTTTCACTTTCCCGTCCAGGCTAAACTGTGAACACTGGAGCAAACTGCAAGTGTAACCACAGTCCTTATGAAGACATCACTGGCCTTGTGAACTTCAAACTCCACTATATAGATAGGGGGGAAAGAACGATTTATTCATGTTCTTCAACTACAAAGAAACTCTTGAAATTGTGAGGAATCTTTTATCGACTTGGAATTGAGATTTGTTGGTCAAACTAGGCTTGCGCTAACAAACCAATCAGAAGATTGGTCCAGATAGCTTGATGTGAGAGGCAAATTTCAATTTGTTAAAGATACAGTGGTGCCTTGAGATACAAACACTGGTAGTGTATGGTGGCAGTAGACTCAAAACGAGTATTGTGAGTGGTGGGAAGGATTAAATGTAACAATTTACTAAGGTTTGTTCCTAACTAAACATTTTTGAAGCAAAGGGGGTGCTCTAATTTTATCGCAAAACTTTTGCGTTTCTACAAAAGAGTGAAGACGGCTAGGGACTGCGAGGTCAAAATAGTCTACTGGTTAGTGACACGGGCTCTTGATCGGTAAGAACTTGGTTTGATCCCAGGTGTGAGCATATACCTAAATGTGCCTTTAGATTTTTTGAGTGAACCGATTCTAAAGATTCAGTTCTTAAGAGAACTGGAATGCACATGACTAGTACAAAAGAGTACAGACGGCCAGGTGATGCCAGGTCGAAATAGCTGACTGGTTAGTGACATGGGCTCTGTATCCGTAAGAACTTAGTTCGCTCCCAGTTGTGAGTATATACCTACATGTGGTTTTAGATCTTTTGAGTAAACCGATTCTAAAGATTTGGTTCAAATGAAAGAACTGGAATGCACATGACTAGTACAAAAGAGTGCAGACGGCCAAGGGCTGCAAGGTCGAAATAGCCGCCTGGTTAGTGACACGAGCTCTTCATCAGTAAGAACCTGGTTCGATCCCAGGTGTGAACATATACCTAAATGTGCGTTTAGATCTTTTGAGTCAACCGATTCTAAAGAATCAGTTCTTAACTGGAATGCACATGACTAGTACAAAGGAGTGCAGACGGCCAAGAGTTGCCAGGTAGAAATAGCCGACTGGTTAGTGACACAGGCTATTGATTGGTAAGAGCCTGGTTCGATCTCAGGTGTGAGCATATAACTAAAGGTGCTTTTAAATCTTTTGAGTGAACCGATTCTAAAGATTCAGTTCACTGCAATGAACTAGAATGCACAAGACTAGTACAAAAGAGTGCAGACACCCATGGTGTACCATGTCGTAATAGCTGACTGGTTAGTGACGTGGGCTGTGGATTGGGAAGAGCCTGGTTCGATCCCCGGTGTAAGCATGTACCC